>NC_058132.1:372030866-372087078 GCF_016433145.1 Gracilinanus agilis
CCCCCCCCCCCAATTAGGAGTATTTAGTAACACATGAGTAAAAGAAAAAATAAGGTAAATGGTGGCATCAAACTAGGGCTAGGTTTGGAAGTTACAGAAGGACAAAGGAGAGCATAGAAGACAGTGCAAAATTGAATTAACTACATGACTAAGATTTCAAAGGGAGAAAAGGAAGACCAGAGCAAGTGTGGTAGACTGGAAGGCAGAGAAAGATGAATTGACTGTTTGATAGTAAAGATCAATCAAAGAAGAATCTGTATTCCTTATAAATATCACTTCATCTCTAGATACTGAACATTTCCCCTGGCTGTTCCAAATGCCTGCAATGCTTTCCTTCCTCATGTATTTTTGTTACTTCCCCTGGCTTCCTTCATGTCTCATATAAAGTCCCACCTTTTTCAAGAAGTTTTTCCTAGTCTTTAATCTTAGTGCATCCCCTCTGAGAATATGTCTCATTTTTTCTCTCTATATCTTGTTTCTACATAGTTGTTTGTATGTTATCTCCTTCTTTATACGGTGGGCTTTTTGAAAGCAGAGGCTAGATTTTTTTTTGCCATTCTTTTATATCTCCTGTACAGAGTCTGGAACATAGTAAGCATTTAATAAATGCTAGGTAACTGACTTACTGAGTAAATGAAGGAAATATTGTAATGCTTATAGTCTGAGAGAGTAATTTTAACATTTCAAATCATACAGGTTGAAGATTTATAGGTAATTATAAGATCAAGGATGCAGTCATGCATATATATATATGTATACATATATGTATATGTGTGTGTATGTGTGTGTGAGTTTGTGTGAAGTAGAGCCAAAATAAGAGATGAAGAGTGATAAACTCTGAGGAAAAGATGGTGGCCAATTAGGGGTAGAATCCAAGTTTCCTTTTCTTCAGTTGATTATTTCTAGCATGCCATGTTCAGATTAGAAATGAGGATTGTTTGATATGACTTGTTTGTAATAAACCCATACTGGGGTTTAATGGGGCTCTTTCTAGATACGTACAAACAGACATACTTAGTAATCCAGATTAGAATTGTTCTGAAGAATGACATCAACTTCATCGGTTTCTATGATGAATAGGAAGAATGAAAAGAAAGAAGCATGGGAAAACATATGATACAAAGTGGAATAATCAGAACCAGGGAAACAATGACAATAACAATGTCAGGAATAAGAACAAAATAAGAAACAGCTCTGTGTATTTATAATTACCAAGTCTGGATGTGAAGAAGAGATGAAAAAATAATCCCCTCTTTTTTTCAAACAGGGAGGGCAATAGGTAGGGAACACTAAATATCCTGAGTTGAAAAATTGGTTAGCTTTGCTGAAGTCCTTTTTTCTCTCTCTATTCTATTCTTTGTTATTAGGGATATGTTAGTAGAGTAGGAGGTGTGTTTGGAAATATAGATGATATAAAAACAAAGGGTATCAATAACAATTAAAATAAAAGAGACCCAGCATGCATTTTTTGGAATCTGACTTCATCCATTCCCTGATATTTTGAATAAACCAATGAGCTAGTGATTTTTAAGAATCAGTAGCACACTTGTTTACTTCTGGTCTGATGACTTACAAACAGAATCTTTCTGATTCACCAGTTTCCCAGGCATTATCAGTTCTACCTTCTCTGCATTTCTCATTTCCCTCTTTTTTCCCATTTACTCAGATGTTCCCCAAGATTGCCCTCACTGCAAAAGCCTTCTAAATGGTCTCCTTGAGTCCAGTCTCTTTCTGACTCCAATCCTTCCTCTACACAACTTACAAGTCGATATTCCTGAGACATGTCTGACCATGTAAACCTTCTTCTCAGAGACCATCAGTAGCTCCCCACTGCCTATAGAATAAAATATAAATGTCATCTTGGCATTTAAGGACCTCCCAGGCTGACAGTTGCTTACCCCACTCTTCAAGGAATAGTTTCGCAGGGAAGATTTCACAGCATTCCTGGGTAACCTGTTACCATGTCTCCTTACCTTAATGTATGCTTCCCAAAACCAAATTCTAAAAACCTCTTTCCCTGAACTTTAAGCTCATTTCCTCTTTTTCTGTCCTGGGAGGAGGTGGAAAACATCTGGAGAACATTTTTTTCCCCCTTGAAATAACCATTCACATACTTTAAGTCTGTTTTTAACTCATTTCACTTTGGCCTCTCCAAGCACAGTAGTTTCATCAAAGTACAAAATAGTTTAAGCAATAAAAGGTTCAGTGGGAGCCTTAAAAGAGAAACTTCTGAAACAGAATAAATTTTTCTCATATAGTAAAATGAGCCCTGGACTGAGAGAATCAGAAGACCTAACTTCCAGGCAAGTCACTTCTCCCTGAACTTCAATTTAGAGTGGGGTGGAGGAGGGTATATAACCTCAGTGGAGGGACTGAGACCTAGATTTGATTGAAAATATTGGTTCTTCTACATTGTGACTTTGGGAAAGCCTTGGGCCTTGATTTCCTTATTTGTAAAATAAAGGGTAAGAAGGAAGGAAATACGTATTTATTAAGCACCTATTTAGTGCCAGACACTGTGCTAAATGCTTTACAAATGTGAACTTATTTGATCCTTACAAATAATTCTAGCAAGTAGGTGCTATTGTGATTCCTATTTTATGTTTGAGGAAACTGAGGCAGACAGTGGTTAAGTGACTTGCATCACAGGGTCATGAAGGAGTATCTGAGGCTGGATTTGAACTTATATCTTCCTAACTACAGACCTAGTGCCATTTGGCTGCTTCTAATCTGGACTTGATGATCTAGAACAGGGGTCGGCAATCTTTTTGGCCCTGAGAGCCATAAACGCCACATTTTTAAAAATGTAATTTCGTGAGAGCCGTACAGTGCTTACAGTGTGCGCTCCTGTAACAGTGCCTGAAAAAAAAATTGACTTTATGGCTCCTGCAGAAAGAGCCATACGTTGCTGACCCCTGATCTAGGAGGTTTTTTCTAACTATGGATCTATGATCTTAGGTGATCTCCAATGTCTTGGCCAGCTCTAAAGTTCTGATTGTCACTCTGCAAAGTACAAATAGGTACAAAAATCTCCAAGACCCTTTCAAGCTCTCAAGTCTATCATTCTCTTTTAGCATATACCTTAATGTATGTTATAATGAAGCTATTTTAGAAATGAAGAGTATTTGCCAACTCATTTTGTTGAAGGAATTCAAAAGAGCAAATAAGTTAGGCTCCCTTCTCATTTCCAAATGTTTTGTAGTATTATATATATATATATATATATATATATATATATATATATATATATATATATATATATATATATTGCTATTGATTAGGATGAAAAGAGAGTGGCTAGAATACCTAAAGGAATACTGTTTGGGTAAAATTTCTAGTACAATCTGATCAGAAGCCAACCTTTTATAGGATTATACACTATGTGCATTTAAAAACAATAATCACATTTATGTAGCCATTTACAGCAAATGCAGTGTCTTCCTTAGAACAATCCATTGTGATATGAAGTCTGTGTATTCCTGTCCCCATTTCACAGTGAAGAAACTGAGGTAGGATAAGATCAAAGATCAAGTGACTTATCCCTGCTAGTAAATTGCAGAGTTTGGACATAAACAATGAAATATCAAAAGGAGGGACAGTAAGGTGGCTCAGTAGATAGAGAGCCAAGGCTGGAGTTGGGAGGATCTGGGTTCAAATCTGGAATCAGATATGTCCTAGCTGTGTGACCTTGGGCAAGTCATTTCACTCAAATTGCCTATACCTTATTGCTCTTTTGCCTTGGAACTGATACTTGTATCAATTCTAAAATAGAAGGTAAGGGTTTAAAAAAAAGAGAAATGTTTTCCAAGAAAAATCAAAGCAGAAAACATAGAATGTATGTGATGTATCTATATTAAATTATACATTTCTTTGCTTTGGAAGAAAATCTGGAATGCCAGTCACATTCCTAATACTTCATTGATGTCACTTGCATAGATAACTTTCAGCTTTTATTTTATTATATTTTGTTTTTGCGGGTAAATGCTAATTATACTAGCATGGATTACCTGGGTCTCTTGCTTCTTCTTTCATTTTTCTTACCTAACTTCTGGATATTCCATTGTTCCTGAGGATATAAGATGGAAATAAGATGGAAAGAGAAAGTAAAGCTTACATTTGGTATTCTTATTTCTCGGTGTTAATCCTTCAGAAGGGTTTGAAGAATGAAAGCTAGTTATCAGGGATAAAAATTATATCCTATACTTGAGCCCAAAAAATCAAATGTTATAATCTAACAATAAAGGAAAAGGGAAGTATAGCTGCATTAAAGTTCATAGCAGTTAAAGTGGGCCTTAGGCTCAATATGTACCAATAGAATGACACAGCAGCCAAAAAAACCTATTGAGAAGTCAAGTTGCTTTAGCCACGACACAGTATCCAAAATGAAGGTGGTAAAAGAACTACTATAGATCAGATGACTTCTATAGCAACAGGCTTTAGTTCTAGGTACTGTATTTTAGGAAGGCTATTAACAAAGGGAATGCAGAGTTGGTTGGTAAAAGAAATGAAGATCATCTGAGAGTCAGTAGAATGACCTAGCATAGAGAAGACTTGGTAAATGTAGGGAAGGGAATACAATATCTGTCTTGAAAAGCTTAATGGTAAAAAAAAGAATACATTCATAGTATCTGGCTCCAAAAGGAAGAAATAGAAGCAATGTGTAGAATTTGAGGAGTGGGCTTTGATCAATTTTAAGGAAAACCTTTCCTAATGATGAGAACCCTTCAAGAGAATAGAATGACTTGGAAGGTAGTCTATCTTCCCTTCACTACAGGTCTTTGGTCAAAAGCAGAATGACCTTTTGTCAGGGACATTATAGAGGGGATGGCTGGGTTGCCCTAGATTACTTCTGAGATCCTTGTCAACTTCTGAGATCCTATGATTGTGAAGTTATGTTCAGGTTCATATTCATGGTGCACATGGTCTACTTCCTACAATGGACACAATCCTAGAAGAAGGGAACCTTAGTTACCTCAAATGCCACTCACTCCTGGTGTTACCTTGCAAGCATAAATAAAGGGATTGAGGGGCATGAGAAGGTCCCAATGTTTATTTCTAAAATAAAATGCCCTTTATATCCTCATTGGAGACTCATCCTTACGCTTCTGAAAAAAAATCATATTTAAAATTAGCATTGGGGATAGAGTGTGCAATCCAAGTTTCCATTTGAGCCTTCTCTCCACCATTGGCACCATATGTGTAAAAGTAGGTTGTACATTTCAACATTTATTATAGTAAATAAAGGAACAAGAAAAGTTCCTGAGCCAAAGAGGTGACTGTAACGTAAGCTGTGTCTCTACTATTCTAAAACATCTAGTTAAATCCATCAGCTCACTGAAAAAAATAATCAAACTCTTTTGGGAAGGCAACCATTTGTTGAAGTAAAAACTGTACTTCTTTGCTGGTTGTTTTGGTATCCTGTAGACAATCTCAGTCATCTTAACTAAGGTTTTCCTGAGCTTTAAATAACTTGATGCAATTCAAACACTAAAGTTTTTATAGCACATGTGCAAAACATATTAATTCAAACCATCATAACTTGGAAAATAATTAACCGATTACCCTTGAGGTTGGCATGATCTCCTCCTTCAGTTAGGATGACAGTCCTGCCAAGTTTGTAGTATTTCGTTTTTTAGCAAATTTTGAGTTATACAAGAACCAAAAAACATCTTGGCAATTTCTTGGTCAGTGAAAATGTGTTTCCCCCTCACTTGTCTCACATAGCTCAAGATCAGCAGAGTTCATTCATCTCACCTATTCCAAAAATACATTTAAGCAAAACCTAATTTTCTTCCCCCCATTAAATTTTGAATAGGGGCATTGAAAACATATTTTTGATCAATTATTAACAGCAAGACAAGTCTAAAGTCTTGCTTTTTAACCTTCAATTTATGGAGATAATGAACCTTCACAGTAACTTCTAACTCTCTCACAGCCTTTCAGAGACAAACCCAGGCACTGAGAGGAGGAAAACCACAGCTATCTTGGGACTGTACCTTTCATTTCTGTAACAAGTGGAGTTTATTTTGAAGGAGAGAGAGATAGATGTGTTGTCAGGGAAGAAATCCTAAGGTTTTCAGAGTTGATCCAATGAACTTATTTCAGACAGGGGAGTGATGGAAGCAGAGAGGCCAAAGAATAAGGTGAGAGGCACTGATTTGGGGGAATTCATGAATCAAGGAAATTGAGAGTATGGGAGATTTTTTAAAAGTAAGACTTGTTGCAGGGGGGCAGTTAGGCAGCACAATGGATAGAACCCCAGGTCTGGAGACAGGAGATCTTGGGTTCAAATTTGGCCTCAGACACTTCCTAGCTTTGTGTATCTGGGTAAGTCACTTAACCCCAGTTGCCTACCCCTTACTCTTCTTCTGTCTTGGAACCAACCCACAGTATTGATTCTAAGCTGGAAGATAAGGGTTTTAAAAAAAGACTTGTTATATTTTTTTCTAATGCAGTAAAAACGGTTTTTGGTAGTTTGATAGGTATGGTACTAAATAAGCTCTTTGATCCAGCCATACCATTGCTGGGATTGTACCCCAAAGAGATCATAGATAAACAGACTTGCACAAAAATATTTATAGCTGCGCTCTTTGTGGTGGCAAAAAACTGGAAAGCAATGGTATGCCCTTCAACTGGGGAATGGCTGAACAAATTGTGGTATATGTTGGTGATGGAATACTATTGTGCTCAAAGGAATAATAAATTGGAGGAATTCCATGTGATCTGGAATGGCCTCCTGGAATTGATGCAGAGTGAAAGGAGCAGAGCCTGAAGAACATTGTACACAGAGACTGATACATTGTGGTAAAATTGAATGTAATGGACGCCTGTACTAGCAGCAATGCAATGACCCAAGACAATTCTGAGGGATTTATGGAAAAGAACGCTACCCACATTCAGAGGAAGAACTGCAGGAGTGGAAACACAGAAGTAAAACAACTGCTTGAACACTTGGGTTGATGAGGACATTATTGGGGATGTAGACCCCAAAAGACCACACCAATGTAATTATCAATAATATGTAAATAAGTCTTGACTGATCACACATGTTAAAACCAGTGGAAATGTGAGTTAGCTATGGGGGGGGGTGAGGGGGTGAAGGGTAAAGTAAAAACATGAATTATGTAACCATGGGAAATTTTTCTAAAAATAAAAAATGTATAAATGCAAAAAAAGACTTGTTACAAAACATATTCCTTAAGGAAAACAAAAATCCTGCTGATGATAAATATTCATAATTTTTACATTAAAATTATGGACACCGTGTGGTATAGTAGAAGAAATAATGGGGCAGAAAGCAGAAGGTTTGGGCTCTGGTTTCAATTTCAAGTAGTCCTTGGCCCAGAACTGAAGACTTCGGATTTAAATAGAACAGATATAGTCTTAAGGGAGAAGTGGGGCTCTTAGCAATTATGATAGTTGGCTGAACCCCTCCCTTATATTCTTGTTCCAGCATTTTACCTGAACACATCAGATTTTGGTTTATACTTAGCTGTCTGTGACAACAAAATAGAAGACAAAAACAAAAACAAAATAAACCAGGGGTGTGTGTGTGTGTGTGTGTGTGTGTGTGTGTGTGTGTGTGTGTGTGTGTGTGTGTGTGTGTGCCAGCTAGAATTGACTCCTGAGTGCTCATTATTGAATATTCAGTAAGAGCATTTGCTCCCTAGAAATGAGCAAATGGGCTTGATTTACTCTTTTCTTAATTGTCTAGACTTAAGAAAGTGATGGAGAAAATGTTAACAATGCAGATTAAATTTAAAAGTATGTTTTGCCATATAGTTTGATCAGAAAGCTGATGGTTAAACATTTACCAGCATATCCCTGGGAAAGACTTTCAGTTTGCATGCATGCTTTAGGCTAAAATAACATGTAATCAGACCTTATTTTTCCTCCTGCATCATTGCTTTGTCATGTCAGAGGGGCTTGCATAGCTCAATGAAACTACAGTAATGATGAAAAGTTATTTTTTTTAACCTTTACCTTATATCTTAAAATTGATACTAAGTACCAGTTCTAAGGCAGAAGACCGTTAAGGGCTAGGCATTTGGGATCAAATTTCTTGCCCAGGATCACACAGTTAAGAAAGTATCTGAGGCCATCTTTGAACTTGGGACCCGCTGTCTCCAGGTCTGATTGTCTATCCACTGAGCCACCTAGTTGCCTCTATGGTGGAGAGTTCTGACAAAAGGTGATCCTCTAGAGAAGAAAATGGCAAACTATTCCAGGGTCTTTGCCAAGAAAGTTGGTTCATGGACTTACAAAGAGTAGGTCACCAATGAACCAATGAATGACAACAACAACAAAAGATCTTAATACTTTTCTTCTCTCCATCTCCCAGACAAGCCTATACATAATCAACACAATTCTCCTTCCACTCTTCTGTGGTCTTCTTCCTCACCTAGAAAGCTGACATATAACTTCAGACAAGTCATGTCCCTTTCCCTAGCCCCTCTTTCTTAGTTTCTCTCACCTGTAGAATGAGAGGTTTGGAGATGATCTCTTAAGTCACTTCCAGCTCCAAATGCTATGCTAATTCACATTTCCTCTGCCTTGCTCTGTTGTTTTTCAGTTACCGTGTTTTTTCGCCCTACTATGCTAGAAGAGAAAGAACCTTGCCCTTTTCTTTGTGATCACCTAAGAAGGAATATCAGTCCAAAAACATTTAAATGACTCAAGAACATGGATCTATACACAATGACCCTGTTGTTGGAGAGTTTGTGGACTCAAGGGGCAAAGGTTTTTTATTTCCTGTTGTTTGATGGATTGTAGTTGTTGTTTTGTTGTTTGTTTTCTTTTAATCTCTGTTCCCCCCCCCTTTTTTTGGCTCTGAGCCTCATTTAGAAATATGGCTTATAAATTATCATCCTGGCTGTCAATCCAGAACCTGGCAGAGTAGAGTACATTTCCTAAATATTATGTCTACTTTCCTAAAACTATTTTAAATGTGTACCCTGCTTGATTTGCCATATGAGAAAAATCAGCTTCAAAGACCCATCTCCACTTGTTCCCCTTCCATCTGAGAGGACAGCTCAGCAGCTCTCTTTGAGCTGATTCCAGAGAGATTTGGCTTTGGAGTTCAAAGAACTGAAAACTTTTCTGCACAACGACAGCAGTATGTTGGATTTGTATGAATGGCAGGCTGGGGAGAGGGGTGGGAGGAATGGGGAGGTTTTAGGTTGCTTTGAACCATGATAGTTCTTGGGAAAATTAGAAAGTAATAATAGGTTTACACTTACTAAGGGAAGAAAAGGATCCATTTGCATTCATGAGCAGAAACTGAAGACTTCAAGAGATATTGTCAAGAGAATTGAATAAAAAAATTCAACCTTTGTCCCTTAAGACACTCTTCATAACAAAGACATCTCTCTAGCGTTTAATTTCAAGATAATGTTTATGTCTTTAGATTTCATTGAGTTTTAGAATCATACAAATCCCAAGCCAAATTGATATATAGTTTCTATGTTGTGAGGCGGGGAAAAGAACCCCCCAATTCTGAGTTTCAGTACAAAACAAGACAAACAACAAAACCTTGCCATAAAAAAACCACTCAAATGAGCAGTCAAACTAGAACATTGCTAAGATGACTTCTAACTAACTAAGATTCCATGATTCTGTTCTATTCTAGTAGTTGCTGAAGGGGGATGGAGCTAAGTAAGGGGAGGACCCAGAAAGGACTGTAGGATCATGAAAATAAATGAATGGTGGGAAGTTGGAAGAGGGACCAGCATTTTTTATTCTTTGTAGTAAGGTCCACCTGTGCAGTAAAACTTAATAATTTTATATTCTGTGTTGTTTCCCTGCTTAGCTTTTCTCTTCTTTTATGGGCCACAACCTTGTCCTGACCATCTTTCTCCTTGTTTTGTGGAAATTAGCCAAAGATACAATATTGACAGGCTGCTCATTTTCTTATGTGGGATGATTCCCCAGACTTATTTTCCTTACTCTCCCCTCCTGCTGGTTTACAGCCCTTTCTTATGTAGCAGTAAAGCTTTTGGAAAGTCCTATTAGGAATGAATTAATGCCACTTAGCTCTATTTCCGTCAGCTGCCCTTTGATGGTTCTCTTAAAAAAGAAAGGGAGGGGGTGACTTTGCTTCTTTTTGTAATTTTCCTTCCCTTTGCTTTCATGTCACCACTCCTCAGAAACTTTTAGTTCTACTCCAAAAGAGCTTTGCTAATAATAAAAAATGTCTGGGAAATATTGTCTGAAGACAAACATCATCTTTCAGACAATTTTTTTTTTATTGGAAAGGTATTTCTATTATAAATAGGCACAGTCCAAGCCATGTGTGCTCTCCTTGTATTCCTTCAAATACCAGAAAGTGTGATTGAATTCCAAAGAAGCAGAACATGATCTTGTTCTCCACCCTAATAACAAACAGATTAAGAATTGGTTGTTATGATAACCTTCCCATTTTCTGCTTTCCATGTTCTGTATTTTATTCATCCACTGTCATTCTACATTTCATCTAGGTCTATCCTCTCTTCTGGAACACAGCATCTGAGAAATGTTGGAGCCTTTTCTTTTATTACTCTGGGTCTAGGAATGGGAAAATGTGAGTTTTGGGCTCAAATCTGACACTTGCTGCCTGTGTGGCCTTGTGTAAGTCCTTCAGGTTTTGTAGGTCTCAAATTTGTTTGCATGACAAAATGCAATGACATTCCAGATTCTAGATTTTCATAAAAGAAAGACCCTGAAATCACAGTCAGGAGAGTTGGATTCTAGATCTGGCTCTGATGCTAATTAGCTTTATGATCTTTGAAGTGTAATTGTCTTTATCTGTGCCTCAGTTTCCTCACTGACAAAAGAAGGAAAGAATTAAGGGCTGAACTAAATGATCTCTGACTTGTAGTTCTAACAATTTCTATAAGTGCAGTACAATGAATAGAGAACTGGATCTGGAGTGAGGAAAACTGCTCTTCCTGAGTTCAAATTGGACCTCAGACGCTTACTAGTGGTGTGATCCTGGGCAAGTCACAAAGTTTCTGTTTGCCTTAGTTTCCTCAACTATAAAATGGGGATCATAACAGTATCTCCTTCCCAGGCTTGTTATAAGGATCAAGTGAGATAGTTGTAAAGTGTGTACCGTAGTGGTTGGCCCAAAGAAGACCTTAATAAATGTTTGTCCCCTTCTCTTCCTTTCATCTTTTGATATAAACAGCACCATCAGCATCCAAAGCTTTGGGGAAAGAGGGTTGGACTTGAACTCAGTAGAGAGGTTGTAATTTTTGGAGGGTTTGGAAACTACCTCTGATGTTTACAATTTATGTGTGTGATCCAGGGCAAGTCATTTGGCTTTTGGAGGTTCAATTTCCTCATCTTTAAAATGAAGATAAGAAGATGTCACAGAAGAGTTGCTGTGAAGATCAAGAGAAATAATTCCTTTATCATGCCTTAAATGTTGGATAAATATCAGTGATCTTTTATTTTTATTCTAATCCTCAAATGAATAAAGTTAATAGGTAGGGAGAGTGAGTTTGCATGAGAATAGTGGTGAATTTAGCTCTCCACACCAAAGAAGCCATCTGATATCTTCATATAGATAGCATTTTGATTTATGTATATTGTTGTCTACATAATCCAGGATATTCTACTCTTTCCAATTTTATTTCCAACAACAAATATCAGCCTCCTTTTCTCCTCAATCTCTCTTCCTGACTGACTTAATTTAACTTAGACTTCTGATTCTTACCCTTTCCTAAGAGTATTGTTGGGACATTTTTAGAAGTGGATCTGAATAAACTTTCATAGATATATGGATCTTTACTGTGATATGTCAGTCGATGGCATTGGTTTTCACGAGTATCTTGACCTCCAGGGTTGAATGAACAAAGTTAGATTTACTTGTAAGTATTGACATCCTGTATCTACTCTTTTCTCTTGGCCCTATCTAACACTATGTTTGACACTTGGAGTTCCTGGAAATAAAAACAGAAGTCATTTTCAGAATCTCAAATTCTTTAAATTGGAGAATATAGCCATCAAGCGGGAAATTAAAGATCTGTATATAACTCTCAGATAGCGCAATAACTTGTGAATAATAGCTACTACTTATATATTAATGCCTCTTCAGAATGAAATAAAAATTAAGATAAAGTGACAGAAGGATACAGTGGAACAAATTTTGGATTTGGAGTCAGTAGATCTGGGTTGAAATCCTGCCTTTGCTACTTACTATGTGTGACTTTGGGATCTTTATGGACCTCAGTCTCTTTGTTAAAGGAGGGCATTAGACCACAAGACCTCTAAGGTTTTCCATTTCTAAATCTGTGTTCCTATTGTGTATTTTTAGGTAATATACTCTGACAGTTATTTGCAACAATTTTAAAATCTCTTGCTGACTTCCTCTTACTATCAGATATATATTACTCTCTATCTTGGTAATAATGCTTTAATCTAGCTTTCAGAACAATGGAATTAGATCATGGGATCTCTAAATCACTTCCAAATCTAATGTTGTATTGTTCTGTGGTCAAATGATAATTAATAATAGAAATTTCAGGCATCCTGACAGACCAATGGAAAAGACAGTTTGGCTGGAGGTATTTTATCCCTTTTATATTATTTCCTTGATGTTATTTTTTGGAGTGTGCTCAGGAAATGCAATTTTCTTTTAATATCAATTAATTATTAATTAATTTTGCTTACGTTAATCCTATTCAAGACTTAAGTGAAGAGGTAATAACAATAATAATGGACAACATTTACATATGTTTGTAAGGTTTGCCAAGTGGCA
Source organism: Gracilinanus agilis (assembly GCF_016433145.1). NCBI lineage: Eukaryota > Metazoa > Chordata > Mammalia > Didelphimorphia > Didelphidae > Gracilinanus > Gracilinanus agilis. Next base: position 372,043,606 of record NC_058132.1, read on the forward strand.
AATTTGATAGAGAAAAACCAAATACAATTTACTTGGATTATTCCTATCTTCTTTTGACTGTCTTTTGAACAATATTAAATGAGTGCTGGAAAAAGCTTCTGGAGATTGAATCACTGAATATCTCTAGAGAAGTATTAGACATTAAATCAAGAGGAAAAAAATGGAATGTGATAACTCTGAAAGACAACTCTTAAAGAGAGAGAACCTTTAGAGCCTTTAGGGCCCAACAGCATCTATGTTATTAAATCTCAGACTAGAATTAAAACATATTCCTTACTCAACTGTATCAGAGGCAAGCTATAAAATTGACTATAAATGAAGACCTAAGTTAATAAAGTAAATTATTAAACAATTAAGATGGCAATAATTAGAATCACAGAAGATAGAAAGAACCACTGAGAACATCTAGTTTAATTCACTTATTTTATAAATGAGGGAAACAAGACCCAGAAAGCTCCAATGATTTCTCCAAGGTAATGAAATTAGGGGAAGATAAGTATATGGTTGTAATAGAGTACTACTGAGCCATAAGGAATGATGAACAGGATGCGATCAGAAAAACCTGGAAAGACATATAAGCTAATGCAAACTGATACAAAGATCACCTGTGAAGGATTAAACCATTATCAGACAAGCAAGTCTCCAAGATAACTACAAGGGACTCCTTATGAAAATGCTATCCACAGCCAAAGAAGGAACTGTCAGAGTCTGAGTGGGCATCAGAGGATGCCGTCTTCCACTGTATTTCCTTTATGAGATTTCTACTGTAAGTGTGATATGTGTCTTCTATTATGACATGAGCAATATGGAAAAAAAAGAAAGTAGGGACAGCATTCAAGCTGAACCTTAGTCTCCTTATTCTCTATCTAATACACTCTCAAGTCTCTCAAAGTTATAGAAAGCATCCTTAATTTGAGCTTATTATATAAATATGACATGTTTATACATAATGTAAATATAATGCAAATTATAAAAATATAAAAAAGCTTATTTCAGCTGATGTCTTATTGGTCATCTATTATACAGATGATCTTAAGGTGAATTATTAGGCTACTTTGGAATCATTGAAAATTTGATGCCATTTCTCCAGTGTTATTCATGTCCCTCTCTTCCTTTTATTCATGTCTATTCAGTTCCTCTCCAAGATCTATTCACTAACGGCCTAATTCATTGGGATTCCCATTAAATTGTGTTTCATAATCTGAATAACATCCACTTGTGTTTTGTTTCTTTTTTCTTTTCTTTTTGGTATGAGATGCTAGGTCAATCTCTTTTGAGAGATTGTGGGTCTCATTGAGAAAGCTATATAGAATTCTGATGCTTGGTACAAATCATTTGTAACAGGAACATCTGGAGGACCTTGCCATCTATAAGGAATCCTTCTCCTATTTAGAATTGGCAATGGCCATCCTCCATGATACTGGTATTCAGTTTTAGTAAGTATATGTCTCCCTGTTTTATGCATCATTTAATGTTGCTAATCATCAAACAAAGATATTTCCATTATTGTCTCTATTGAGGAATCTAATATGATCTCAATATAGTCATAGGAGGCAACTTGTTGGAAGAGAACCCTTGTGGCAGTGCTTCGCTTTACCTTACAATAGAATCCAAATATGGCCATCCTATTATCTGTACATAAATTGACTTATGGGCAGCAGATTATTTGAATATATTGGATTAAAATGGTGGTAATTACGTACATCTTCTTATCTTTACCTTTTCTTTTAACTGGGCACTGGTTCTAACCTTTGGTCTAATTAGCTGATTTTACCTACACATCTGATTTGGAAAAAGATCCTATGACCATAATCATTTTTTCCCCTATCTGTTAAGATACAGAAATTTCAATTTATTGTGATGTTGTTTAGTGCTTGCCATGTCTAGTGTTTTCAGACTATTTGCTTGAAGAAAATATCAATGACATACAAGTGTCGTACTTTTAATTAATTTTTAGCATTTAAAAATAATTTCTTAGTGCTGAACTATATTTTTAAATGACACCCTCATGCCCTGTGCCTTTGTATTGAAGCCACCCCTTATCAATGTATGTGTTGACTTGTTTTGGAGTATTTGGTCAAATTTCTCTAGTTCTTCATCCTCTGCCATGAATAGAGTTGCATAATTTGCAATTCTATTCATAGTAGCCTTTTTGGCTTATCTTCATAAACATAAGAATCCCAAGGATAGATAATTGAGTCTCATTTAATGTAGTTTCTTTTTACCTTTGGATGCATCATGAAAACAACTCCACTAAGTGCTTTATTCACTTCCCCTAGGTGACTCTGTGAAACATCATTTCATTTAATTGCAACTTCTTTATATCTTTTGGCTCCATTTACAGCACAAGTATCAATATTGCTATGGTGTAGTTCTTCCAATAGTTGCTGTGCTAATTTTTATAAGTGGTCTAAAAACTGCACAATTGTTTGTCTACAATCCCCCTTTTTTAAAACCATTTTGTGTCACCAATGCTATCAACTTAGATGGGGACTCATTAGATGGATGGCCATTTAAGATTTTTTCTTGGTGGTGTCAGTGTTGAATAATTGGTCACTTAATGGGAATAATGATTGACATATCCATACTTGATAACAATGAAAATAATATCATTGTGTCTATAGATAGTTAATGGGATCATGCTTGAATCTTTTATAGTTTGAAAGAATTTGTCAGAGATCGTGTTCCAATGGCTTAGCCTTGAAGAACCAAGGGTCACTCCTGTCATATTGAGGTATTAGAGTAAGACCAATGTGGAACACTTAACTTTCATAAAATAAGATATCATTTTCATAAATTTATAAAACTAATAAAATAAAATTAGTTATGCCAAATGGAAATTTTAGTTATAATCAGCATAATATTATTTTGTTCTTTGAAAATGGGCAATGCACCTATATTATATGTGATAAGTGATGATTCATTGTGTCTAATGTGATCTCTGGTAGTTAGAAGCATCTAGATGGCATAGAGGCAGCCAGGTGGCCAAACCTGAAGTCAAATTGTGCTCAGATACTTGCTGTGTGACCTTGGGTAAGAAATTTCACCTTCATTTGCCTCAGTTTCCTAATAAAAGTGGTTAGCATTTGTAGAGTGTATCAAGATGAACAAAATGCCTTACATATTATCTTGTTAATCCTTATAAAAACCCTGTGAGGTAGATGCTATTATTGCCCATATTTTACAGATAAAGGTCACAAGCTTCTTGTGTAATTCTAGTCAGCAGGTCTTGTTTTGCAACATATTGAGCATATATATTTGTTGCCAGTAGTGATGTTTTGCACTTTCTACCATTATCTTACATCAGTGATTCCCAAAGTGGGCGCTACCGCCCCCTGGTGGGTGCTGCAGCGATCCAGGGGAGTGGTGATGGCTACAGGTGCATTTATCTTTCCTATTAATTGCTATTAAAATTTTTAAAATAATTTCCAGGGGGCTAAGTAATATTTTTTCTGGAAAGGGGGCGGTAGGCCAAAAAAGTTTGGGAACCACTGTCTTACATCATCCATAGTGATTGATAAGTCTGGGTTCCTTAAGGAGAATCCTTGGATAACTTAAAATTATTGAGAAAAAGATAAATATGTATAAACATAAACATTCCATTATCAAAAAAGAATCGAAAAAGAGGATCATATACAATGCTATGAATTTTTGCAACCTATAGATAGGGTTTTTTGGGGTACATAGTCAGTTGAACTCAGTATTTCCAACACTACTCTGACCAGATGTGTCCTTTTCTAAACTTCTTTTTGTTCTTTTCTACATATTATTAAATGTTTCATTGATGCTCCTTTATGTCTTTTATTTTTTTTATCACTAAACCTCTTGTATAATTCTCCCCCACAAGGGAAAAAAATGTTCCTTGTGACAAATAAGTAGAGTTAAGTAAAATAAATAAATAAATAAATATTGATAGTGTCTGACATATATATTTCATTCTACATATTCTAAACCTATAATTCATGAGCTCTTTGTCAAGATTGGGAAGCATTTTTAATAATTAGTCTTTTGATCATTCATGGATCATACATAGTTTTTAATTCTTTCACGGTTGCTCCCCTTCACTATGTTGTAGCCATTGCACAATATGTTTCTTTTGGGTCTGTTCATCTCCCTTTTTATCAGGTCATAAAAGTCTTCTCATGCTTTTATGAAAAAAACATTTTGACATTTAAAAAATTAAAGAAATTAATTACTTTGTCACATTAAAGCATCCAATTAATTTCTCCTTTGTTCTCTCCATTAGCAATGGCATCATCTGATAAAAAATATATGTGTGTGTATATATATATATGCGTATATATATATAAACTACATCTTACTTATTATATGTACACATCTAGAGAAATAACTAGGACATAGTTTTATATATACATGTATCTTTTGTCATTTCTTAATATTGCAAAGTACTCCATTACATTCACGTTTCATTCCAGTTTCTTACTACAACAAATATTGATGGTAAAAATATTTTTGTACATATAGGCTCTTTCCCTCTTTTGATCTCTTTGGGTATATAAACTTAATTATGGTATTGTTGGATTAAAGGGAATCCACAGTTAGTGGTAGAGATCTGTATTTCCCTATTACCGATCCAAATTGCCTTCTATAATGATGAGTTATATGATAAAGCAAAAAAATTGCTTTCATATAGATGAGTATATAGTTTCACTAGCAGTGCATTCATATGTAGTTATCTCACATATAATTTACAAATCCAACTGGTATATCTCTTGTTATTTGTGATTTGAAGTATTTTTTAAAATGGCTGTTTATAGCTTGGATTTCTTCCCCTTAAAATTCTTTTTCATATTCCTTGACAATTTATTGAATCTATTGGAGCTTTTATATAGTTACGTCAATTTTGACATATTTTAGGTACTAGACTTATTAAAGAATGTTGTTATGAAGAATTTTTCCTAGTTACCTATTTACATTTTAATTCTAAATAGAATGGAAATGTTGTTCTAATGAATTCATTAATTTTTAAGAAATTCATTAATTTTGCCTTTGCAAAAACTTTTTATTTTATATTTTATTTAATCAAAATTATTCATTTTATCTCCTTTGGCCTTTCTACCCTTTGTTTGGTCAAGAACTCTTCCCTTATTCCTGGTTTTGAAGTGTATTTTCTTACTACTCTAGTTTTTTTATGTGACCTTTAAGATCTGGATCAGTGATTCCCAAAGTGGGTGCTACCACCCCCTGGTGGGTGCTGCAGCAATCCAGGGAAGCGGTGATGGCCACAGGTGCATTTTTCTTTCCTATTAATTGCTATTAAAATAAAAAAAATAATTTCCAGGGGGCTAAGTAATATTTTTTTCTGGAAAGGGGGCAGTAGGGCAAAAAAGTTTGGGAACTACTGATCTAAATGATGTATTTGTGTAGTGTTCATTATGATATAGGGTATGAAATACTAATCTAAATATAATCTCTACAATTCTGTTGTTCAGCTTTCCCAAAATGATTTTGTTGATTAATGAGTTTTTATGCTAGTTGAATAAGTTTTTGAATTTATCAAAAATTATATACAGGGATCCCTTCTTTATTGTGACTTTCTCCATCATAGTTCTGATATATCAAAAGGTCAGCATAAGAAATTAAATGGGATTTCATGGGGAGTTTAGAAAAAGCTGCAGACAATACAAGAAGGCCAGCAGATGGCACAAAAAGTTTAGAAATTCAGAAATGCATAAAACATATGGATAGCATTGTATAATATCAGCATATTTTATCTTTTAGTTCCATAAATATATACAATTTCTTTTATTGTATAAACTCCAAAAAAGAGAAAAAAATCAGAACTTTTCTTTGGTACAAAGGGAGGGCCAAAAATTTTTACTCAGATTTGCCATATCATGGGGGTGTCCTGCACCTCTGACTCCTGCAATGTGGAAGGGATACCTATCGATTGCTTTTGGACATCATGAACCTAATCTGTTTTACTGATCCACATTTCTTTTTATTAATCAGTAATCACTAAATTATCTGTCTAAATGATATAGAGCTGTCTCTAATTTTCCTTCCACAATCCCGAACTGGGAGTTGATTTCATCTTCTCTTATGGCAACGAAAAGTTCTAAATCCTTATAATAAATTGTGCTGGTCACAGGTCTCCTGTAAGGTCCCTGTTGCTTGTCCTACCTGGATACTTCACTGGCCCTATCTTCTGGTTTCATTCAGCTGCAAGATGTCAAGGCACTGGGCTGGCCCTTTTTCCAGCTTTGGCTCTAGCTGCCAGGTACTATCTCACTTTGCTTTCTTCTGCAGTTAACATATCCCCTGGCTTAACTCCATCGAATGTCTTCAGGTTTCTGGAGCTCCCTTTGTTCAAGATTGGATGGAGGAACTTGTATTTTCCATTTGGTTATCTTTATCATCATTCCTTCTGATACATTTTTAGAATTTTGAGAAAGTGTTTGTGGGAGAGCTTAACCCTTTGAGGACCCTTTCATGTCACAGTTTCAGCCAGAAGTTCTGTAAATTTTTGGTGGTGATGACCTGGTTCTGAATTGCCATTCCCATCCCCCCCCCACCATGTTTGTTCTTATGGTTGTTCAGTCATTTCGGTCATGCCCAAATTTTCATGACCCCATTTGGGATATTTTTGCCAAAGATATTATAGTCATTTCTCTCTCTAGCTCATTTGGCAAATGAAGAAACTGAGGCAAATAGGGTGAGTGATTTACCCTGGGTCAGACAGCCAGTGTCTGAGGGAAGATTTGAACTCAGGAAGGTGAATCTTCCCAACTCCAGACTTGGCACTCTATCCACTGTACCACCTAGCTTTCCTTTTGTTCTTATAATCAGACTTATTGTTCTCACGTATATGCATGACTCAGTCATTTTTTGGAAGCTTCTTTGCAGAAATATTGTCTGGGTATATATCATGGCTAGCTTAGGACCTTAGTTATTTCAGAGGCTCTATCTGGAAGTGAACCATTTTGAGTTACATATCACAAATCCTGCAGTATATTACAGTTGTCAACCTTTACTATTGCTCATATAATGTCTTTTTTTTCTAAAATAATTTCTGTGGTCATGTACTCTGGGAATATATATTCATCCTTACCCCCCCTTTTTTCCTAAGGAGGTATTAGTCTTTCTAAAGTTGTCTTAGGGTGATGAGCCCTTGTATTTTGTTAACATTGTATACATTTTGGTTAGGATATTTTCCATATCTGCTATAGTCCATTTTACAGCCCTGGAAATGTTCAGTATAACTGGTATTGCACATATATTCCTTGCTTTAAACATTTTCTTCTCAGTCATGTTCAGGACATCAGTAAATCTCTGGTAATTGCCAAAGCCTTTTTTTAGTGGTTTTTTTCCTCCTCATGGTGATTTCACCCCTTATTTCTTGTGAATTAATCTTATTTTCTCCACTTTTAATTTTTCTTTCTCTTGAATATCTGTCTTATTTATTTAATTCTAGGCTGTGTGACCCTGGGCAAGTCACTTAACCCATATTGCCTAACTCTTAGCACTCTTCTGCCTTAGAACCAATACAAAATATTGGTTCTAACACACAAGATAAGGGTTTAGAAATAAAATAAAATCAGATCCAATCACTTAATTTTACAGAGGACCAACTGAGGTCAAGAGTGGTGAGATGACCTGACAAATCACATAATCTGTTAGTGTCAAGTCCGAGACTAGGGCCTCCAAGACCATCTTTCTTTCTATTGGGCCATGATATCTTCCTTGTCCTGTCATTTAACGTTAAGCACAGTTGATAGGTATAAGTGATGTGTATGATCAAAAAGCTGAGTACGACATCTAACACTTAGCACAGTGCCTGGCACACAGTAGGTCCTCAATAAATGTTTATTGACTGACATCTAACTGTTTCAAGAGTGACAGCTTTTAGGAATGGAGGTGCCAATGCTATGTAATGTTAAATTCACTCTATAACTTGATGCTGTAGAATAATAATAGTAGTAATAATAATAAAAATGCATACATATAATTTTTTACAGTTTATAAAGTAAAGTCATAAGGTCCCTATAAGGATGGTGGTAAAATTTTTAAACTCATTTTACAAATGAAGAAACAACTTCATGTTCTTGAGGTGATTTGCCCAAAGTTGTAAAGTCAGGAAGTGCTATGGATAGGTAATCCAGACTCCAGCCCAAGTCTTTCATTTTCAAATCCAGTGCCCTTTATCTCATACCATGATGCTATTATTTGGCTTGTCAATGATGGCCTTAGAAATTTCTCAGAGCATATATTGACCTTTTATGATTTGGTACCATTAGGTAACATATTGTCTTTACATTTCAGAGGCAGTTTTCATTTCTGTATTTCCAATGAATATCTTTATATGTGATTTTTTTTCTTTGCTCCCCACCTCTACCCTCAGCATGTGACCAAGCATATTCATGATGTTCAGAAATGTTGAATCTTTTCAGGGCTATCTGACTCTTTGTGACCCAATTGGGGGTTTTCTTGGTAAAGATCCTAGAGTGGTTTGCTATTTGCTTCTCCAACTTGTTTTATAGATGAGGAACTGAGGCAAGAAGAATAAACTGAAGGCTGAAATGTTTATTTTATTGATTGAAATTAGATACTATTATACAGACTATTTCTTTGCAAGATAAATCTTCAGCCATCAGGTATGTTTATACATCTATGTGATTGTAATGAGAGTAATAACTGACATTTATATGGCACTTTATGTATATTATCTTATTTGATCCTTGTGATGATACTCTAAGGTAGGTACTATTATTGTACCTGGATTATAGATGGGAAATTTAGAGAATTTTAGAGGGATTTTAGAGAAATTTAGAGGGAAATAAGAGAAGTTAATTAATTAATCTAAGATTATACAGTTAATAAGTAGCTGAGGTGGGAGTGACACCCACATCTTCTTGAATTCAAGTTTATTTGGTCAAGAATATTAAGCAAAGCACTATGCTCCGTATTGGGGTCACAAAGGCAAAGGTGAAACGGTCTCCTCCCTCAAAGAGCTTCCTTCTAACTGAACAATAATTTTGAAGTCAAAGGACCTACATTCAAATGCCAGTTTTGTTACCTATTATCTACGTGATTTCAGGCAAATAACTTTCCCTCTCTGGACCTATTTCCTCATTTTGCAAAATGAAAAGATTGGAACGGAGGAGCACAAAGGACCCTTTTGGGGTAGCTAGGTGGCACAGTAAAAAGAGTACCTGTCCGGAAGTAGGGAAGAATTATCTCCGTGAGTTTAAATCTGACCTCAGAAACTTACTAGCTGAGTGACTTACTCTTTTTGTCCCAGACTTGGACAAGACTGAAATGATTCAACAACAAAGGCCCTTTCCAGCTAAGCTCCTATGATGCTCCTGTGTTGCAAATTCTTGATCTAAGAGCTCTACCTTAATGATCAAAGTAGCCCTAACATAGTTTCTGATTTTAAATCCAGTTAGTTGCTCGGTGTTTGATTTTGAAGACAAAGAGTAACCAGATTGAAAAGGGTTGAATTAGTGGCATCATGAAAGTGTAGAATAAATTGAAGAAAGAATTTAAGGGCCTTGATACATTTAAAAAAATCCTTACCTTCTCTCTTAGAATAAATATTGTGAGGGGGCAGCTGGATTGAGAACCAGGCCTAGAGACAGGAGGTCCTAGGTTCAAATCTGACCTCAGACACTTCCCATCTATGTGACCCTGGGCAAGTCACTTGACCCCTATTGCCTATCCTTACCATTCTTCTGCCTTAGAGCCAATGCACAGTATTGACTCCAAGACGGAAGGTAAGGGTTTAAAAAAAAAAAGAATAAATATTGTGTATTGATTCCAAGGAAGAAGAATGGCAAGAGCTAGGCAATGGGGGTTAAGTGATTTGCCCAGGCTCACACAGCTGGGAAGTGCCTGAAACCAGATTTGAGTGCAGGACCTTCCATATCTAAGCCTGGCTCTCTATTGATTGAACCACCTAGTTGCCCTACTTAGTATATTCTAATGTTGAAGTTCATTGGGTTCTCATATCTGGAACATTATTTGCTTATATAAGAAGAAAGGTAAAAAAATATGAATGATTAACCCAAAGGTATTTTATTTCTAAGACTGTTATTAATTTACCATGATGACATCTGGTGGCTATTTGCAACATGGCTTTTTGGTTTGCATTTGAAATAATCACCAATATAAATGTTTTAACCTTAAACCACATTTAAGTTGTGACTATAATGGTCTCTTCATAATATAATCAAACTATACAGAGAAGAGACCATTCCTAATATATCTTAAAGGGATTCTTTAGGTGTAGAGTTTTTTTTTTTATAGTAACTTGTTCAACGTTCTTTTCTGGTGAATCTGCTTTATTTAACTTGCCTTTCAACTCTCTTTCTCTTGAGTATCTGTCTTATCGTATTTAACACCATACACCTCCATATTTCTCCCTCCCACATGTGATTCAGAGACCCTGACGAGGTATCTTTATATAGTGATCCACTTTTTGATATTCCACTGAAATGGGAATGATGTGTAGCAGTGTATTTTGTTTGGAACAAAATCTACATCATAATGAAATGTGACTTTACGAAAGAAATACTCTTAATCCTCTCTAGACCTAAGCCAGGTCATCAAGGGTAAATGGGAGGTATTTGAGGTTTCTATTTTCCAGAAAAACATGTTGCATCTACCAGCTGTTACCAAGAACATTAATAAAAATATTGTCAGTTTAGAGTTATTGCTGTTCCTGAAGAAAAGACAAATGTATATATTTTTTAATCTGGACATATGAGGGTTTAAAAAAATATTGTTGTAGAGTTTTCCTGGCTACTTTTCCTTTGCTCTTTCCAAGCTCTGGGTTGGAGGAACTTGAAAGTTTCTGCGCCAAAGTGAAAAATTAAATGAAATCCTTGTGTCTGTTGAGCTTGAGTATTAACAAACTGTGGGGAAATAGGTAAGATCTCAAATCAGCAGAGAAAGAGAGATAGCAGGATAATGAACTTATGCTATAAAATTTATAACCTTTCAATACACGAGAAAATCCCACAGGGAAGTCAACACTAGCATTTGTAGAAGAGTCTTTGAAATGTGCATTAACCCTTTCAAAGTCTTGTGCTTCTCATTGCATCCTTCCTGAGGAAATAATGTATTAGATGAGACTGAAAAAGTAAGCGTCTTTAACATTGTCTGTAGAAAGAAGCATGACGGAGAACTCAAAGGGACGCGAGAAATAATAGTAATAATAATAACAATAACACTGTAATAACAGTTGGTATTTACATAGAACTTTCAGGTTTGTAAAGTGTTTTGTATATATTACTTCATTTGAACTTCAAAGTAATTCTGTGAGACAGGTAGTGTGGTCTTAATTTATACTGGTGGTATGTAGTAGGACTAAATTTAAATTGAGGAATTTTGATTTCATCTGTAGGCCATAATTTTTTATTGATACATATTGTTGATATATTGTCAATATATGTTATTGAAAATCAATCGATATTTATTAAGCACCTGCTATGTATTGTGCTAAGCAGAGGGAATACGAAATAGAACAAATGAAAGTCCTTGCCCATAAGGCGCTCCTAATCTAATAAATTGTTTTTCCAAAATGAAAGTCTAACTCTTTTTGAGAGTACTCACTTTACCTAACACATTCATCCTCTTGGAGAAATTATCTTTAATTATTTTTATTTTTATCTTTAATTATTATCTTTAATCTCAAGGGGAGTTCTTAGCTGAGTTGAAATGGCAGTTGAGAGACAGTATACTAGGCAGTTAGAAGGTACAGTAGTTAGAGCACTGGTTCTAGAGTCAGGAACACTTGAATTCAAATTCAGCCTTAGTACTTACTATCTGTGTGGTCCTGGGAAAATCACTTAAATTCTATATGCTTTAGTTTCCTCATCTATAAATAGGGAAAACAATACCCCTAACTCACAGGGTTGTGAAGATGAAATGAGATAATATATTTGAAGTGCAAATGAAATAATATCTGTAAAGTTCTTATGAAGAAAATACTCTGAAATCTTCAAAGTACTATACAAATGTGAAGTGTTATCATTAGAAAGTTACAAAATAAAGTATTTTATGAAGTCTTGGGAGATATTTCTGATCAGTGAATCAGGAAAGGCTTTGAGGAGTAGGTAGCATGTCACAGACCTCTCAGTCAGAAAAGTCTCTGTGGATATCCAGTCTGACTCATATACAAAAGGTTGAACTGATGCAAAGTGAAGTGTGCAGAACCAGGAGAACATTGTACATATTAGCAGCAACATTATTATGATGATCAACTGTGAATGACTTGGACATAGCTATTCTCGGCATTATCATGATCCAAGATCATATCAGAGGACTCATTATGAAAAATGCTACCCATTTCCAGAGAAAGAACAGATAGAGTCTAAATATAGAGCAAAATATACTATTTTTTACTTTTTTTTGCATATTTTGGGGAAGTAATTAATTCTAAAACAGAAATGATCATCTCTGAGATTAAGATTCATGAGCTTAGTACTATCTAGAGATGGCTCTGGAAAGCAAGTATCTGCCTTATATGAAGAAATAATCACTTTACCAAGAGTTTAGTATGTGTTGAGGATATTTATCCTCAAATGAAAATATAATCTTAATGCTAGGACAGCCAAAATTATTTCTCTGGCCTCACATTTCAATGAGGGGACCTGATACTTCTGCAATGATCAGAGACAAATGCAGCATTTGGTCCTTAGATGTTCTTCATTGCACTCAAAATGTAGAGTTTTTCTTTTCAGGAATTTTTGAATGAGAAAAATGATCAATTCCCTAATGCTTTAAATTTGAGTTTGGACAATTTACTTGGGATAAACTAGCCTGATGGGAACATTTTCAGCTTAGGATATTTATTTTATTTTATTTTTAAAAAAACTTTATCTTATGTCTTAGAATCAATTTTGTATATTGGTTCTAAGGCAGAAGAGTGGTAAGGGCTAGGCAATGAGGGTTAAACGACTTGCCCAGGGTCACACAGCTAGGAAGTGTCTGAGGTCATATTTGAACCCAGGACCTCCTGTCTCTAGGTCTGGCTCTCAATCCACTGCATCACCTAGCTGCACCTCAGCTTAGGACATTTAGATCCGTATATATATATATATATATATAGACTCTTTCTTAGGTGGCTGCCCTTCAGAAACTGTTTTGTGAAGTTTAGTTACTTTTTTCCTCTTTGACTAAGAGAATCTTATAGAAATAAAGAATGGGGAAAAAGTCTCTTTCAGTTTTAATTTTAAAACATCAGGGTTTCTTCAAGTGATAAATAAGACAAAGATGATTGGGACCACGCAAGTAAATAGTAAGTCAGAGAATCATGGGATTTTATAGCTAAAAGGGAATTTTGAGATCTCTCAGTTATCCATCATAAAAGTAGGAGGGGAGCATTAGTATCAGAGTGCAGAATCACATATAAACAACCAATTAACCTTTTTCGTTGCCATAGTGTATCTGATATGCAGAGCAGAGAGATTTTTATAAATCTGAGAGTGATATAGCCACAAAAGAGATTGGTTTTGCACCACTCAGTTCACTCCACTCTGATTTCTACTCTTTCTTACTTGAAGTGAGATTTCTGGGAAAGCAAACATAATTAAGGGACAAAGAAAAGGATCATGTTATAATGGAAAAGTGGGAAACTAGACAGTTTCTCTGGCATAGAAAGCAATTCTATAGAAAGCTATTCCTGATATGGCCAGAGGTGGTGGGAGTTAGCATAGAAGTAACATGATGGAGATCGTTTGAATATATATCAACATACAATGAAAAAGAAATTATATTAACATCAAAGTACTATTGACCATGTGGACATAAGGTGTTTGGGGATCAGAGCACAATTCTGGCATAGAAGCTAGACATTTTGTGATGGAGGACAACAGCTATCTGGAATTTCTTAGAGTTCATTCTCTGCCACTATAGCTGATTATTTTATGACTTGCTAACGATCATCTCATTCTTTGAAAAGTCAGAGACCAAGAGAAATGTTGTTTTGGACTTCATTTTAATCAAAAGAAAGGACTGATTGCTGATATTGAAATGATATGAGTATTGGGAGCAAGAGAGCACTTTATTATTGAATTCAGGATGGAAAAAGAGAGAAAATGTAGATATAGTCTGATATACTTCCTATATTTTGGGAGAACAATTTTCAAAGGACTCACAGAATGGATAGGCTGTTCCAGTGCCCTAATATTCCCTAAGATGATGCAATAGGGATGGGAAATTCTCAAGAATAATGTCTTGGAGACACAAGTACGAGATATTTTGATATGAAGGGAAAGAGACTGATATGGCTCTATAAGGAATTAATTAATTAATTAATTAATTAATTCTTTAAAAATGTCTTTATGATAGGACTAGGGTTTCCCCGTTGCTCTACAATAAGAATTAGTTTTCCCTAAAAGGTAAAAATCCTGTCCCTGACACTGAATTAGCTCTTGCTTTCTTTGACATAGCTCCCTTGTTATCTAAATGCATAAAAATCCCACTTGTGTCAAGTCAGAATCCCTTGGAGGCAATTTGAGGACCACACCCTGGTGTGTGTGTTTGTATGATAATGATGAGACAACACACTGAAATTTCTGGGACACAGTGGAAAAAATTGTATTTCCAAGAACACAACAACAAAACAAAAAAAAAGAGAGAGATTTAAAGGAACTAAGTATCTAATTGAAAATTTAGACAATCAATGATCACAAGTTACAAGGTTTAAATAATCAACTTCCTAGGGTACTGAAAGATTCAAGGGATATTATTGCTTGAATTATCATTAGTGATAACTTCACTAAACTTCAGAATTGGAAAAAGACAAGTGTTCTGAGTCTTTTTTTTTTCTAAAGGAAAAGATCATAGTCTGTAAACTATAGATCAATGAGCTAGTATTTGAATTCATGGAAAATTCTAAAACATGTTATTGAAAGGATTGTTTGGGAGCATTTAGAATGGGACCTAAAAACCACCAGAACCTCAACAGAAAGAGATCATGTCAAACTAACTTTATTTCCTTTCTAAACAAGGTGATTAGATCAGTGGAAAGGTGTAAGCATGGCCTACATAAAGCATTTGTCAGAGTCTCTCATGCTATCTTTGGGAGAAGATGCAGAGATGCAGATTGGTTAGTTAGATGGATTCAGAGCTGGTTGAATAAATAGTCATTAATGGATCAATGTAAAATTGGATGAAATTCTTTCATGGAGGGCCCCTGTGCTATTTGACATCTTTGTCAATGAGATGAAAACACAGAAGAAATGCCTGGCTAAAAGTAAGAAGAAAACAGATTCTTGGGAAAAAATTGTTGCAGAAAATTTATATAAAGTTATATAATATAAATATATATATATAAAGTTACATAAGTAACAGATTCAAATTTATTATAAAAAGACCCATTCCCCAAATGATGAATAGTCAAATGATAGGAAAAGGCATTTTTCTAGAAAGAGTTCCAATATGTCAATAGCCATATTAAAAAATGCTCCAAATCACTAGAAATTAGAGAAACACAAATTGAAGCTACTCTTAGTTCCTATCTCACACTCTTCTGTTTTGCAAAGTTGATTTTAAAAAACAAACAAGAGGATTATGATAAATGCTAGAGAGGTACATTAATGCATTGTTGGTGGAGCTGTAAACTAGTCTAATCATTCTAGAAAGCAATTTGAAACTATACCCTCAAAGTTACTAAACTATGTATACTCTTTGATACAGCAATAATAGGCTTATATCACAATGAAGTCAAAGAAAAAGTATAAATATCCATGTGTACAAAAATATTTATAGTCCCTCTTTTTTGTGGTAACAAGGAACTGGAAATTAAAGGGGGTTCTCTATCAACTGGGAGAATGGTCCAGCAAATTCTGCCAGATGAATGTAATGGGATACTATTATATTATAAAATATGATGAATGTGATGGTTTTGGAGAGAACTAGAAAGGCTTGTATGATTGAAAACAAAGCGAAATGAGGAGAAACAGGAAAACAACAACACTGTAAAGACAAATAACTGGATGACTTTGGAACTCTGATCAACTCAATAATCAACGATGGTCCTAGAGGACTCTCTGATAGACAAATGATGGTTTGAGCATGCAGAATGAAACATTTTTTTAACTGGTCAAGGTAGGATTTGATTTTCCTGACTGTGTACATTTGTTACAAAGGCTTAATTTTTTTGTGCAATGGGGAATGGAGAACAAGAAGAATTTTTTTTGGTTAATTGAAAAGAAACATATTAAAATAAAGACATTCCTGTTAAATCTTCAGACATCACCAAGTTTAAAGACAGAGTGATCACACTGATTGGCTCAGGTAAGATCCCAAAAGATAATCACTTAAGCTATAACAATAACTTAGATCTAATGAGATAAAAATTAATAGGAATATTCTATTCTACAATGTATATTTAAATATTAATTTTATTTGGTATTTCTTTCAAAGTTGAGAATTTAAAAATAAAGTGGAAAAGTTAGGGATAGACATTCTACACTTGAGTTAAAAAATTAACTTAAGTACAAGATAGAGGAGAATTGGTTAGAGAGGAGTTTGATTGAAGAAAGTCCTGGGGTTTTAATGAACTACAAACTGGATATGAGTTGACAGTGGGACATGGCAAGGCAAAAAGGTTAATGCTATCCTAGCTTGCATTAAGGGGTATAATGTTCAACTGGAGGTAGATGATATGTCTGCCATACTTTGTCCTGGTCAGACTACAGCTGGAATATTGTGAATTGGAGGTACCATATTCAAGAAGGAAAACGGGCAAGCTTGTGCCTGTCTAGAAAAGGATGAGGAGGATGCTGAATTCACTGGAAACCACACGATATCAAAATTAATTAGAGAGTGGGGATGAAGACTGACAATCTTCAAACATTTGAAGGGCAGTCAAGTTCCATGGAAAAGAGATTTGATGTGTTCCAGTTGAGTTCAGAGGGGCAATAACTAAGAACAGTGGTTAGAAGCTGGGTGTTAGATTTTTAGGCTTGATGTGAGGAAAAACTTTGCATTTAGAGCTATTCCAGAATGGAACAGGCTGCTTCTAGAGGTAGTCTCATTCTTTTATTAAAGGTCTTTAAGCAAAGGTGGGATGATCACTCCTCAGGAATAAAGAGAAAGAATTCTTTGTCAGAGGCTCGACTGATAACAGCTAGAAGGAAGGCCTCCAAGTTCTCTCCCATCTCCGAGATTGTGATTCTGTAAAAGTCGGAAATTGGATTTGATTCTTGGCTCAGCAACTTCCTGGTCCTGTGAGCAGGCATTTAACTTTCTGGACCTCTTTTCTTATAAAATGAGTATAATAATAATAGTAATTATATTATATATGTCATTAGAATTTTTGAAAGGAGAAAATATGATTCAGAGAATCATATATTTAGAGCTGGAAGTGACCTTATGAATTATCTCATTCTACTTTCTTCATTTTATAGATGAGGACTAAGACTCTTAAGAGAAATAAGTGACTTAAATCTGAGATTTGAACTTGGGTTCTCTGACTCCAAAACCACTATAATTCAACTATATTTTATTTTGCAAAGCTCAGAGCACATTATAAGAGGAAATTTTTCTTATGAAGGTGAGCTAGGTGGTACAGTGGGTAGAACATCATCTGACTTAGATTCAGGAAGCTTTCTCTTCCTGAGTTCAAACTGGGCTCAAACACTTACAAACTGGGTGATACTGGACAAGCCACTTAACTCTTTTTGCCTCAGTTTTCTCATCTATAAAATGAGCTGGAGAAGCAAATGGCAAACCAACCCCAAATGGGGTCATGAAGAGTCAGACAGGACCAAAACAACTGAATAAGAAACTTGTTACAAAGATATATGCATCTCTTGAGGTTCTGGTAACTGAAAATTATTGCTGGTCTATCTAAAATTCTTAATCAGAACTTGAGGATATTAGTGTGCTTCTAGCCAACACGTGAATTTACATAGACAGAAATATTATATTTGGGATATCTCCAAGTGCTATAAAAAAGTGTCAGCCAGGTGTCAACCTTTGATCTTTTTTTCTATTCTTTAGGTTATCTATTGATTTAGGGAGCCAAAAATATGTTATAAAAGGTTAAAAATTTCATTTCCTTTCTCTTTTCTTTTTGGGTTTCTATTTTCCCTGTCTGGTATGGCCGATTTCCTGTAATATATATCTAGGCCATCAGTTCTTTTGTTTTTTTTTCTTTTTTAATCATACTAGTGGCAGATTTAACATATGTTACTATGAACTGGGAATTAAGAGTTAAGAACATGAAACAGGACTGCAGTTCAGGCATTCTTCCCCCCACTTTTTTTTTTTACTACTACAAAGTGGGATTGCTTTGAGTTTCAAAAAATAGCTTATTTTGTGTAGCCTTATTGTTGTTCAATTATGTTTTACTCTTTGTGACCCCATTTGGGGTTTTCTTGGCAAAGATATGGAAGGGTTTGCCATTTCCTTCTCCTGCTCATTTTATAGATGAGGAAACTGAGGCAAAAGGGTTAAACAATTTGCCTAGGATCACACAGCTATTAAGTGTCTAAGGCTGGATTTGAACTCATGAAGATGAGTCCTTCCTGGCTCCAGGCCAGATATTTTATGCACTATGCTACCTAGCTGCCCACTCTGCTCTAGGAGCTGGAATTACCTGATTTTTACCAGTCTTGGTATTCTATATGGATGTGCTAGAGAGAGTGGGGTCAAAGATATTTTGTGTACAGATCACAAATTGTGATCTACTTCTTATGAAATTTCTATTCTTCTCACAAGGCTGTTGTCTACTTCTTTATATTGTCATTGAATTGTTTCTCTCTACTTTTTAATATTCATTGCATCTAATCTAGATATGTATAACTGTGAAGGATTTAGACAGCCCGCCACAAAATAAGAGAACAGGTTAATTATTCTATAGATTAAGATTCGGTGATCCTATGAATGTCAGAGCCATAGAACATTTATATTAAAGTTAAAATGAACTTTAGAGAAAATTTGGTCTACAGTGCTAAATCATGCAGGAATTCCCCCTACTGAATTCCATATAATCTTTGTATGGAAACATTTGGGTGACGCTGTGGATAGAGTTCCTGGCCTGAAGTCTGGAAAACTCATCTCTATGAGTTCAAATCTGGCCTCAAAGATTTTTACTAGCTGTGTGACCCCTGAGCAAGTCGCTTAACCCTATTTGACTCAGCTTCCTCATCTGTAAAATGAACTGGAGAAGGAAATGGTACCCCTCCCAGTATCTTTACCAAGAAAACCATAAATAGGGTCACAAAGAGTCACATGTCAAGAACAACAACAAATGACATTGGTCAACAACAGCAACAAAATCTTTTGCCTCATGTGATAGCTCACTTCATTTTTAGACAGCCCTGGTTGTTAGAAAGGTGTTATGATGGGCTTTAAAATGTTCTTTTGTCTTTGTTCTATTTTTATTTATTTATCATTTATTTTAATTTTCCATTCTAAATTCTCTCTCTCCCTCTGCTACCTCCCTCCCCTACTGAAAAGGCAAGATATATAATAACTATACTACATATGAAATAACACAAAACTTTTCCACATTAGCCATGTTTTTGTCTATGCTTTAAAGTTCAGGTGCTAGTCAGGGTCTTTTCCTTTCTTTTTTAAAATCTTTACCTTCTGTCTCAGAATACTAACTATTCGATCCAAGGCAGAAAAGCAGTAAGGGCTAGGTAGGGAAATGGGGTTAGTTAAGTGACTTGCCCAGGGTAATAGTTAGGAAATCTCTGAGATCAGATTTAGACCCAAGGCTTCTTGTCTCCAGGCCTGATTCTCTATCCACTGGGCCACCTAACTGCCCCCAAGTTCAGGTTTTCAAGAAAACAGACAAAGCCTTTTACTAAATGAATCTAATCATACAGTCTCTGGTTTTACAAGCAAACTACACTGGCATCCTCACTCATTCAAGAAATGTGCAAAAAGACATATCTTTGCTTCTGGTCTTATCTAGGAAAATGAAATTGTATCTATGATGCTTATAGAAAGTCAGTTCCGCTTAGATAAATAAATCTACCAAGAGGTCTAGAAAGACCAGTGGGTGGTGCAGTAGAGAGAGTACTGGACTAAAAATCTGGAAGACTTGAATTCAAATCTGGCCATGGACACTCATTCAGTCTCTTTTTGCCTCAGTTTCTTTAACTGTAAAATAAGGATAATAACAGCATTTACTTTTCAAAGTTATTGTAAGGATCAAATGAGATCATTGTAAAGTGCTTATCACAAAGCCTGGTACCTATTAGTCTTTATTTATTTAAAAACCTTTACCTTCCATTTTGGAATTGATACTAATTATTGGTGCCAAGTTAGAAGAGATTTAAGGGCTGGGTGATTGGCGATAAGTGACTAGCCAAGGTCATGTAACTAGGAAGTATTTGAGGCCAAATTTGAACCCAGTACTTCCTGTTTCCAGACCTGGCACTCTCTCCATTGGGCCACTTAGCTGCTCTATTTAAATACTAGTTACTATTATTATTATTATTTTTTTTAGGCTGATCCTAGTTTGTTGGCAGAGTTTAGGGGCAGTGTAGGTTTATATAGAGGACGACAAGATCTTAAGTAGGTTAGAAGAAGACAAACTGGGTTGGTAGAATTCCTCAGGAATCAAGATACGAACTCTAAGACTGCTGTCATCAGTCATTTCTAGCTGCCTCCATTTGTATATCCAATAGATAAAGTAACAAATATCTGTCTAAAGCTTGAATGGAACAAGGAATGGTTGCTTTGTGAAGGTAGCAGTAGCTAAGCCTGGAAGTGTTGATAGGGAACAAAGAAACTACCAAGCATCTACCAAAAAAAATTATTATTTTAGGCTTTATTATAATTGGGTCTGGCTTTTTTTTTTTCCATTTAGGAAATGGAGGGAGGGGTAAAATCTTCTACGAGTTCCTTATATGACTCTCAGAAACCCTTATCATCTCCTAAGCAGAGGTGACAAAAGAAATTCCATATGTGAAGATTTATTGTCTCCATCTCAGGTCTGACACGTGGTGTAGCAGAAAGGATAAGCATCCCCAAAGAAGTTCTGTCCTTTCCTCATCCAACATGTAGCGAGTTGGCTGATGGTGTGGTCCAAACTACTGAGAATGATAGAAGCAGGGCTTGTGCACTTCTACTGCCAGAAAATCAGGAATCTTTTTGAAGTCTGATCAATAGCTTTCTTGAACATTACACATAAGCATACTTCTTTAGGAAATGGAAGCCAGATGCATTTTTTTCCTTAGGAGTTCCTTGGAAAAATGTCATAAAATAGTTAAGCAACATTCTCTACTTTTGTTCTGGCCCCTTTCGGAGACGGATGATATAGCCCTGGGTCCAGGTTATACACGAGGAGACAATGTTCCAGTAAATCAAGAAAGAGGGGTAGGTAAAACTTTTAAAAAACTAAAGGGCGCAGGAAAATTTCTTTTAAAAAAACTTTGTAGTTAATAAAGGTGTGGGAAAATTTTAATGACGAAGCACAAATTGGATCAGACAATGACAATGGCTCCCAAGCACATAAGACCCAAAATGATTTTTCTTTTTTCTTTTTCTTTTTCTGATGCCATTGGGCTTAAGATGCTCAATCAAATTATAGCATTAGTTCTTGCAAACTTATCCTTTCTACTGGGGGACTCTTACATATGGCATAGAAGGGACACCAGTCTATAGACAAACAAGGCTGGGAATTTTTCTTCAGAATGAATATAGCATCTGCAGTGGGGATGATGGTGGTTGTTCACTCATGTCCAGCTTTTTTTTTTTTTTTTTTTTTTTTTTTTTTTTTTTTTTTTACTCCATTTGGAGTTTTCTTGGCAAAGATGCTAGAATGGTTTGCCATTTTTCTCCAGCTCATTTTCCAGATTGAGGAGACTGAGGCAATCAGGGTAAGTGACCTTCCCAGGGTCACATGGCTAGTAAGTGCTTGAGGCTGAACAGCAACAGCTCCTAACATTATAGCATAGAGAGAATCTGCCTACTTACACTGATAGAAGGAGTTTATTTCTCATTGGGAGTCCCTTATATCCAGGAAATCAGAGGTCTGGGTCCTATTATTGAATTGAGGTCCATAGTTGGACTCAGAAAATCAATTATACAAGTTTAAGATAAATCAATTCAAAATTTTTAAAAAAGCTAACATTTTTATAACACTTATTTTGTGTCAGACACTATACTAAGCATTATATAGTTACTATGTTACTTGATCTTCACAACAACCCTGGGAGGGAGGCACTACCATTATCCCCATTTTGGAGAGGAAGAAACTGAGGCAAACAGGGTTAAATGATTTACTTAGGGGTCACATAGTAAATATTTGAGGCCAGATTTGAACTCAGCAAGAGGGGTTTTCCTGGTTCCAGGCCCACGATCTATCTATTGTGCCACCCAGCTATCTAACCAGCCGCTTTTCATTTGCCTGGTTAAAGGATCCCATCATGCCTCTAAGGTCTCACATTCAGGTCTTTAAGTTTGTATTATTATGTTTCCATGATGAATGGAGAAATGATCACAGAATGGCTTGGGCTTTGGCTTTCTTTCAAATTTATCAGCTGTAGTACATTTTTAAAGAAACCTAGTAAACGTTATGACTAGGTTTCTGCTGATGGCATATTTGTATTGAGGGTCTATGTTGGATCCATGTTTCCCCACTAAATGGTAAGTTGAATAATTATCTTTGCTCCTTTCTGCTAAGATAAATCTTTGACATGAGAAAGATGTTTAAATTATTATTACAGGGGGCAGCTGTGTTGCTCAGTGGATCGAGAGCCAGGCCTAGATACAGGAAGTCCTGGGTTCAAATCTGGCCTCAGATACTTCCTAGCTGTGTGACCCTGGGCAAGTCACTTGACCCCCATTGCCTAGCCCTTACCACTAGTGTCTGAGGTTGGATTTGAACTCAGATCTTCCTGACTCCAGGAGGAGTTTTGTTTTTGTCTTATATCCAGAAAATGGCTGCACCCTGGAAATATAGATTGTTTTCATCAGTACTCCCTGACCATAAAATTTATTGATAATTAGTTATCCTTTGGTAGAGTGGACATATCTAATCCTGCTCTCTGTGTGACTAAAGCTCGCTTGCCTTTGAGAGAAAGGAGACTTCATTTGGTGAAGTGTGAGAGCTAGAGAGAATGTGAGAATGAGTGGAACATTGTTCCATATATATATTTGTAAAGATAGGTAATAATAGGGAAGAGCCTTTGGGCATTGGCCTATAGAGGCACTTCTGTATTTTTGATTGGCTAAGATGTTCCTAGTATGGATCCCCAAATCTCTGTTGGATGCCTCAGAAGTGGCATCTCTGCTAGAGAATTAATGGCTATAAATTACTGGTCCATTGTGTATGTTACCCTATCATTAATGGGGCTGTTAGGTGGCCCAATGGAATAAAGCACTGGGCTTGGGATTAGGAAGACTCATTTTTGGGAGTTCAAGTTCGGCCTCAGATATTTACTAGTTGTGTGACCTTGGGTAAGTCACTTAACCTTGTTTGCCATAGTTTCTCATCTGAAAAATGAGCTGGAGAAGGAAATGACAAACCACTCCAATGTCTTTGCCAAGAAAACCTCAAATGGGGGCATGAAGAATCCGACATGACTCAAGTGACTACAAGAGCCATGGGTTAAAACTCACTGAGCAATCAGTGGTTGGGCTTTTGAGTAACCCTGGTTAGATGTGACCTCACATCTAAGATCTGAATTGGCATTAAAAAAAAACACAGAACAAGAGAATACTGATGGGAAAGTGAAAAGATCCAGAGCAGATGGAGTATTATTACTATCAAATATGTCTAGATCCTTAACACATTGGCAATCTCATCCAGTCCCATAGATTCAGTTATCACTGCTCTATGGAGAATGTCTTCATCTGAATGTCTTCACAACATCTCAAACAACCTATCCAAAACTACTCATTATCTCCCCTCACTAATCCCGATCCTCCTTCCAACTTCCCTATTTCAGTGGATGGAATTACAATCCTCTCAGTCACTCAGACTTGAAATAGAGTAATCTTTGCAGCTTTCCTCTTCCTCACCCTACCCATCCAGTCAGTTGTCAAATCCTTCCCAATACCTCTCACATTCATTCTCTTGTCTCCATTCATACTGTCATCTTTCCATCCCAGCCCCTTCATCTCTTCTTTTTTACACTATTGGGCTGCCTTCTTAATTGGTCTCTTTGTCTCCAGCCTTTCCTCTCCCCAGTTCATCTTTTATATAGTTGTCAAAATAAATGTATGTGTCTAACCATGTCATTGGACCACTAAAAAAATAATTGCCTATGAGATAAAATATAAATTCCTTTATCTGCCTGCCAGGAAAGGCATTCTACAACCTACTTGTCTAGCTTGATTTTACATTGCTTCCCTTCCCATGACTGAACTCCTAAGACTTCTTGATGACATCCTTTTGCATGAGATGGAGACAGTGGGTTAGACTGTAGTTCAGGTTGGAGGACTTGGAACAAGTTGAATCACCAGACCCAAAAAGGAGGGATTAATGGATAAATTTCAACCCAGAAAGAGAGAGAGCCTTGGAGGAATATCCTCAAGAATCTTTCCTGAGCCCTGTTCTAGTTAAGTCTTTTAAAATCTAATTCAGTAAAATTTAATGGTAATAAATACAGGATCGATGTAGAATAGTGGAAAGGTGGTTTTATAACCAGGAGGAGCTGGGTTCCAGTGCTACCTCTGACTGGGGAATGATGATTGTGTTATCCTGGGAAAGTCGATTTCTCACCACTCTTTAACATTAGAGCATATAAAGATGATGCCTAGCTACACTGATAGAGGGAGTTTCCTCATTGGGAGTCCCTCATGCCCAGAAAATCCCTAGTCCAGGTCCTATCCTTCAACAGAACTCTACACTTGGGCTCAGAAAACCAACCATACAAGTTTAGGATACAAAAGTATGGCCAAACAACAATTTAAAAAAGTATGGCTAAACAACAGAGTACTCTAGTATCTGAATGGAGGGTGGAGCAAAGAACTCCCAAAGTCTTCATTTAAAGTGAGTTCCCAGATCAGTCACCTCTTCATTTCCTACCAGTTATATTCCTTTGGACTAGACTCCATCACACCCCTGTGCTGGGTACCTTCTTTCCTCTCACTCATTTTCTTTTGTACATTAGATTGTAAGCTCTTTGGGGGCAGACTATTTTTATTTTTTTTTTTATATCTGTAACCCAGCACTTAGCATGGCGTCTGTCACATAGTAGGTTCTTTTTTTTTTTTAAATACTTTTGCCTTCTGTTTTAGAATCAATACTATGAATTGAGAAATAAGGGCTAGGCAATGGGCATTAAGTGATTTTCCCAGAGTCACATAGCTAGGAAGAGTCAGAAGCCATATTTGAATCCAGGACCTCTAGTGTCTAAGTCTCACATATTGGTTCTTACATAACTATTTATTGACCTTTCTTTCACTATTGGATTGGTCTGACTATATTCTAGAGTACTGTATTTATTTATGAATGT
The DNA here is from genome assembly GCF_016433145.1 of Gracilinanus agilis. Lineage (NCBI taxonomy): Eukaryota > Metazoa > Chordata > Mammalia > Didelphimorphia > Didelphidae > Gracilinanus > Gracilinanus agilis. Next base: position 372,069,003 of record NC_058132.1, read on the forward strand.
CACATTTTAGGATGGAATTTGACAGCTGGAGTGCATCCAAAGGAGAAAGACTAGGTTGGTAAAAAGGATTGGAAACCAAATAATTGGATTTATTTTAGCCTGGAGAAGAGAAGACTTATGGGGAGGGGGAGGTAAGGGAATGATGGCTCTCTTTAACTATTAGAATGGTTGTCACATAGGAAAAGTATTGAATTTGTTTTGTTTGACCTTAGAGGGTACAAACAAGAACACTGGGTAGATGTTACAAGGAAACATGTTTCAGCTTGATTCAAGGACAGGCTTGCTAACCATAACAGCAATCTTAAAAGCTAAATGGTCAGCCTTATGAAATGCTTTGGAATTATCTTCTTGGCCTTAACTCCAAATTATCTGGGAGCTGAGAACAGGAAGGTAGGAGCCCAACTAAAATTGGAATTAAAATAAACAAACAAGCAAAAAGATGGAAAGGAAAGGCTTCTTTTAGGATGCTGGCAGTGGTTTTGATAATGTTTTTGGTCTTCTTAATATTTAAATAAGTTGGAATTGAAATTATACTGTGGCTTTTCTTCCTCTTCCTACCCCCATTATATAAAGAGTCAACTAGATTATGATTGTACCTATATTGCTTGATTAATCAAGTAATCTGATGCAGCAATCATTATGAATGAATGGAACCATTTGTGTGCAAGAATGATGGTTTTGAAGTCAGGAGCCTGGGGTTTGAGTTTATGCTTGGACTTTAACTAGTTATGTGACCTTGGACAAATTACTCAGTCCCTTTGAACTTTAGGTACCTCAGCTCTGAAATGGGAAAATACTATTTCTACTGCTCATTTCATGAGATTGTTGTGAGGAAAAGACCTTTGTAAACCTTAAATGTGAATGATTATTACTATGGTTATTGTCATTACCTTGAAACAATTGGTTTGACTGATTTCTTAAACAAATTAGTTTTGTTGTTCTGTATTCAAAGGCTGATTGAATTAATGGAGAGGAACAGGACTATGACTAATCCAAACATCTCCCCAAATTATGAATTTTTAGTTTGGGAAAGCCCTTTATACTTACATGCAAATATGCACATGTGTCTATGCAAGTATACGTTTTATACAGATATATATACATGCATACACACACCTTTGAAATCTTGGAACTTCCAGTGAATATAATGAAGATATTTAGAATTTCTACCTCAAATGATATTTAACAGTTTCCCTTTTCTTCCTTGCTGGGGAGGTCCTTGGAGATCTTTTTAGGAATTCAACCTCTAGATTAGTTAAGTGAAGATCCTGAGGATAACTTGAATTTTGGTTTATCTTTTTTTTCTAGTTCATGGGAATATGTTGAATATTTTTTGTGGAGGTTAGTGACAAGCCATCATCATATCCAGGTTGAACCTTACTGTAGAATTTCACCTAATATTAGATTCAGCTCAGTCTCTAACCTGTCAGATTCTATAGGTTTGGGGTTAACATATAAGCTCTCACATTAAAGGTACAACATGGGCAAATTATTTAGCCTCTTTGGACCTCAGTTTCTTTATCTGAAAAGTGAAGAGGTTAAATGAAATTAAAAGTAAGGACGGCTTTTGAGGTCTCTGCCAGCTCTGATTCTATGATTCCAAGATTTTATGGACTCTGACTGTCATCCAAGCCTATGATCTGCAGAGTTTATTCTTTCTCTTTTTTGAAAATCTGGACAACATTTTCTTTTCTCCCATTCTGTGATACCTTTTTCATTTCCCATGATCTTTTAAATATTACTGATGTTGGCTTAGCAACCACATCTGTCTATTCTTCTAGTTTTTTAATTTTTACTTTTTTTAGTAGTCAAGGATATAGTTCATCTGGGCCAAGTAACTTGAATTAATAAAGTGTAATCTTACTATAGCTTTATTTATTTTGGCTATAAGCTCCCTATTGGCCATTTTTGTTCTGTTATTTCCAGTGTAAAAAGTTATTTTCTTTGGCAGAGAAAGCAAAAGCAAAATAAAAATTGAATAGTCCCACTTTTCCCCTGTTGTTGGTTGTCATCCACTGCAAAAAGTGGTCTTATCCAGTGGTACACTAGTAAATGTTTAACAACCAGCTCTCTGAAAAAAAATGACACAAATTTAATCTGTATTATTACCATTTTCTCTTTCACTTTCTTGAGATAATTAGCAAAACAACAAATCAAGCCTTGACTTGTAGCATCTGCCAATTTCCAAGGTATAAATTCTCATACTGAAAATATTGTGTGTGTGTGTGTGTGTGTGTGTGTGTGTGTGTGTGTGTGTGTGTGTGTATGTAGTGGCTCAGTGGATTGAGAGTCAGGCCTAGAGATGGGAGGTCCTGGGTTCAAATTTGTGCTACCTAGTGTAGCGGGTAAACAAAACAGCAACACCTTGTTATCTCTTTCTTAAACTCAACTCTTTCCTTCTGCCTTCTAGGTGATCTGTGGTAGTGTGTGATGATAAAATCATTTCTGTTTCTTTTTACACTTGTCTTCACCTAAATGTTGTCCATCATGCTTCCTTTCCTCGCTTCTTATATTTCCTGATATGAGCATACTTTCTTACAATGAAATCCCACCTCACTCCCTTTTACTTGTCTTGCTTTTTTTGGAATAAGATGCACCTTTCTAGAACTATATTCCAGGCACAAATTTCATTTCATCAAGTTCATCTCAGTGATACCAGTGAGGTCAAGTTAGCCTCCTTACCCCAGAGGCCAGAAGTAGGAGCAGAGGGCTAAAGTTTCTGAGAGGTAGAGTAAGGCTTGATGCAAGACAGGACTTCTTAACAATTAGAAGCTGTTCAAAAGTGCAGTGAGCTACCGCTGGAAGACTCTCACTTGTTAGGGATGGTCTAGAGCAAAATCCATAATAGATCCATCTTTTTGGCAGTCTGATGACACCTATAGACTCTTTCTCTGAATAATGTTTTGTTTTGTTTTAAAATCATAGTTGAAAGTTGTTAAATTTAATTTTGAAGTTACTGAAAATAAAGATATCATTTTTTTTCAATACAAGTTTGTGTACTCTTGAAATCTATTCAGAGACACCTAAGGCACCATGGACCCTAGGTTAAGGACTCCTCTTTTTAGAGAGACTTCTTGTTCAAGTATGGATTAGATTAGATGGACTCTGTGGTCCTTTCTGGGGAAGTTAGGTGGGTTAGTGGATAGAAAACTGGACCTGGAGTCAAGAAGACCTGAGTTTAAATCCAACCTTAGACACTTACTAGCTATGTGATCCTGGGCAAGTCACTTAATTCTGTTTGCCTCACTTTCCTCATCTGTGAAATGAGCTGGAGAAGGAAATGGAAAACCATATCTTTTCCAAGAAAACCCCACGTGGAGCTATGAGAAGGACAAAACTGAACAACAATAGCAAAAATGATTCCTTCTAATTCTGTGTGTCTATAATTCTGTAACTATGCCATAGGATATATGTTCCTTGAAGGTAGAGATTTTTTCATTTTGAATCTCTACTTACTAACCCAGTATCTTGCTCATAATAGTCACTGCTTATCAAATTGATCTTGAGGGATATAAATATAGAGGTAATTGACAGGTATGAATACAATGGAATGCTCCAGTTTGTGTGAAAAAAGATCTAAAGATTAAATTTGATCATAATCTACTTATCTCACTCCACCAAACTTCCTTTCTCATGCCATCTTGAATTCTATAAATTCCATTTTAATATCTGGATAACGGTGTTAGTTGGTTCTCTTTTACCTTACATTGATTAAACTACATTTGAAGTACTGTGTTCAGCTCTGGGAGTCAAATTTTAAGATTTGTCTTGTAGGGAACATCCAGAGGAAAGTGACTAAGATGTGTTAAGGCTTAGAGACAATGTACTATGAAGAATGATTGAAGGAATCTGGGACATTTAAGACAGAGAAGAGACTTCTGTGGTAAGGGGAGATATTTGACCTAGGTCTTGAAGGATGAATAGGCAATATTCCCACCAGAGAGGTAAGAGTAAACAAGGAAAATAAAAAAGTTGCTGTATTAAGGAAGACAAAATTGGAAAGCAGCTTGTCTGGAGTATAAAAAGGTCAATAAAATAACCAGAAAGGCCAAGAAAAATGAGAGTGGAGAAAATTCTATTGGATTTGGTAGTTATGAGGTGGCTTTTGAAAGAACAATTTCTGTAAAGGATCTGACAGAAGTGACACTGAAAAAGCAAATGAATAGTTTAACAGAATTGGTAGATAGTAGTGAGAAAGAATGAGAAAAAAGAGAGTGATCTCAAGACATTAGTAAGCAGCAAGTGAATATGTTTTAAAATCAGGGAACACTTGAACTCAGAACCATTGGATAGAAGGAGATTGCAGATTAGGTAGGGAAGAGGTGACCATCAATTGAAGAAGAAGATGATAACCTGGTTGAAAGGATTGATTTTGAAAAGGAGAGTAGACCTTTTTACTTCTGAGATAAGCAGTCATAGACTGAAGAAATAGAGACATTTACGGTTGAGGAAAAAGGGGAAGTGAAGGAGCTCATGTCTGATGGCTTCACTCTTCTCAGTAAAATATACAAGATTTGGTAATTAGCAAAGAGGGAGTGATGGAGATGGAGGTGGGCAGTGGGCAGTGAATGTCAGTGACAGAAACAGAACTCTCTTGTTCTGACATCTTGTATTTTTCACTAGTTTCAGCATTAGTAAAGCATAAATTGCAAAATCTATATTATTAATCAGTTAACTATTCTATGTTATTAATCACTCATAATGGTTCTGTACTGTTCTTTTCTATGCACCAACTTTGTGCTATTCTGTATTATTAATTGCTTATATTGTTCTTTATTTCCCTTAGTTCTGAACTGTTAGGTATTACTAATTATCTACAGTGGTTGTCTATTATATCATATCCCCACTATGTTCCCATCTTTGATGAAGGCATTCCAAAAGGGTAGTGAGGCCTCTCCTGCAGTGAAAAATGATGGTAGGTGGGACAATGAGGGGAAACATGGGACATCCACACTAAGGGCTCTGGTAGTCCAGGGGAATCCCCTCCAAACCTGTGCATGCTCCTCACTCCCTTTCTGGTCTCCTCAAGATCATAAATGATGTATTAGACCCCAAACCACACTTCTACTGAATTTAGACCCACCTTCTCCATGTCTACTTTCTGGGGTTTTCAACCTGTAATGTCCCATAACACCAAAGAGTGGACTGTTCTGGGAAAAGTGGAGATTTTCCTGGAGTAGGAGGCAACAAGCCCCCAGACACTCAATAAATATGCAAATCCTGATCCACACTTTGGGCTACTCAGTCAGTCCCAGGGCTATTCCACCAGCTATTAGGCTATTTCATCAGCCTAGGCTATTTTGCTATTTTAACCTTCTTCTTCCTCACCTAAAATTCTTTCATATTTCTGGATTGAGGGGAGTTTTGAGCCTCTCATTCTTGAGGTGAGATCCTGCTACAAACTTGGGTGTCTTTTCCCACCACAGGAGGAAAGTGGAAAAATTCTGAAATAATTAGAAGCAGACTTGCAGATAAGAAAATGTCCTCTAAGGCCCTGTCTAACTCTAAGAGTATATGATTCACACATATCTGTTGTGGATTGTTCATTCTTCTCCTCTTCATGCTGAGAATACAGTATTAACTCTGGTTCATATAATATCGTTTCCAACACTGGCGAAGCAGAAAGATCAATGAACTTGGGACTCATGTGTCCTGAGTTCAAATCTACTTACTACATAGATGACCACTGGAAATTTTTTTCATTTCTCTGGGTCTGTTTTCTAATTTGTTAAATGAAGACATTGGAATTAGATGACCTCTGAGGTCCCTCCTAGCACTAGATCTAAGATCCTATGGCTAGCCATATTAATTCTTGATCTTTACCTTTCTCTGGTTATGAAATCATCTCCTACTCTTATTTCTTTTGTTGAATCAAAGCTGTGTCCATATAATGCTAAAATGATTCATTTGGAAAGTAAAAAGTATATGTATATTCATTATATATACACACACAGTTAATGAATTCAAAAAATACATATATATAGTTAACCATTACATGAATACATACATGAGTACAGTATTTGAAGACTAAAAGGTTGGCTTTTTCCAGGAATTGAATGGCTATTTTAACATCATATACACACAGCCAAATCTCCTATGCTTCCCTTTACCTTCCCATAAACCATTTGTGTGAGAGAGTTTATCAAGGAATATTAATGCATAGCTTTCTATTGTCTGGCTGTGTTTCTGTGTATTGATGCAAGCACATAACAGAGCCCATTTTGGGGGTCTAGTGTGACATGCCATTCCTACTTATATGTTTAATCCTTTGACCTCCCTACCTTAAATTCTCTCCCCATTCTGGCCCATCCTCTAATTGGCTGTCAAAATGATCTTCCTAAAGTCTGGCCATATCACCATGACTCCCTATCCCATCAGGATCTGATCCTTTTGCACTTTAAAGCTCCTCATATCCTGACCTTTTTCTGTCTTTCCAGTTTTACATCTCACTTCCTTACCATGTACTCTGTGATCCAGCGACACTCTTTGCTGTCCCTCATATAAGATATCCCATCTTCTGAACTGCTCATTTTCACTGGCTGTTCCTTATGCATGAAAGTCTCTCCTTCATCTCTGCCTTCTTTCAAGTCCTGATGCTAGTGCCTTTCCTCTCTTGATTACTCCACTTTATCTCATATCCATCTTATTTATCCAAAGTTATTTGCACGCTGTCATCCCTCTTAGACTATGGGCTTCCTGAGAGGAAAGATTATCTTTTGCCTTTCTCTTTGAATCCTTATTACTTAACATAATGCTCACCACAAAGAAGGCACTTCATAAATGCTTTTTCATTTGCCTTGACCACATTCTTCCATCCTGATCTCTTATCCATGAATTTATTTTTTGTTGATATTTATAGCCATAAAAATATTGGGGCAGCTAGGTGGTACAGTGGATAGAGTACTGGGACTGGAGTCAGGAAGACCTGAGTTCAAATCTAGCCTCAGACATTTACTAGCTGTGTGACCTTGATCAAGTTACTTAACCTTGTTTGTTTCAATTTCCTCATCTATAAAATGAGACAGAGAAAAACATGGAAAACCATTCCAGCGTCTTTGCTAAGAAAACTCCAAATTGTGTCATGAAGAGTTGGACATGACTGAAACAACTAAACACCACTAACATATCTATAAAAATAGATATAAATATACTTTTATGGATATTTATATTATCTAAATATCTGATTATATTTAGATCCTACTAAATGTAATAAATATTATAAGGTTACAATCCCTGCCCCCAATCCAGCCCTGCCTAAGAGTACTTTAAAACACTCCTCTAAAGTAAGCTGTCCCCCTTTCTGGAGCTGGAATATGGTGGGATGATGTTTTAAAAAGGACATTCTGCGATCCTCAGACATAGCCTTTTAGCAGCTCCTGAGCTGAAGCAGAAGGATATGTGTTTTGGATTAACCTGCTTTTGGCCCCGATTTGGAAGGTCTGCCTTGCACTCTCAAGTGTCATTTAAGACTTGCCAAGGGGAGAGTGGGGGAGGAAGACTTTTTTACCTTTTTAGAAAGAGGATGCCAGCGAGTGTTTTTGCCAGAGGCTCTTTAGTCCTGGAAGCATTTCTAGTTGTAAGTAGATTAGCCTCACTGAAATTCCTCTACTGGTCTCCTCCCCATACCTATTTTTAAATCATAGAATTACCAAAATGTGAGATGGGAAAGATGTATTATTTTATCTCTTTGCTGGCCTTTTACTAGCTCCATCAATTTCCTGTTTAGACTTTTTAACTTTCAAGTGATAGACATATTACCCAAAATGCCCTTCACAAGAGGATCTCAGAATGCTTTGACAACAAGCCTAGATTCAGGTGAAGTTAAAGTGATTTATCCCCTCAGTGACCTCCAAAGTCTTTTTTTTGGGGGGGGGGAGAGGTTGTTGATTTAACTGGTGTGGGTGAACTCTTGCTATGGAAATTCACTCCAGTGCAGATCAACAGCTCATCTGTAACTTACTGGCTTAGAGTAAGGGTTCTTAACCTGGAGTCTTGGATCCCAAGGGGGGTGTGGATAGATTTCAGGGCAGCGGGAGTCTGTGAACTCGGATGGGAGAAATATGGCATCTTTATTTTCACTTACTTCTAACTGAAATTTGACATTTCTCCCAATTCTTTAAAAACATGATTTTGAGAAAGGGCTCCCTAACAACCAAAGGGATGTGGGGGGGGGCCCACACAAAGATTAGGAACTCCTGCATTACAGAGCTGCCTGAGGCAATCAATGAGAGGCTGATTTGCCTATAGTTTCACAGCTCATGTGTCAGAGACAGGACCTAAACCCTTATCTTTATGACTTCCAGGGAATGATCCTTTTTGTACCATTCTGCACAGCTTTCTAAAGGATATCTAGGTAGTAGAGTGGATAGAGTTTTAGTCCTGAAATTAAGAAGATTTGGGTTCAAATCCAGCCTCAGAGACTGTGTGACCTTGTGAAAGTTATCCTGTTTGCCTCAGTTTATGCATGTATAAAATGAACTGGAGAAATAGTATCTTTGCCAAGAAAATGCCAAATGGGTGGACATGACTGACATGTTGAACATGATTCAACAACAACAATCACAACAACAGAAGCAGCAGCAATACTGCGCACTTTTTTTTTTTTTTTTAATTTTAAACCCTTAACTTCTGTGTATTGACTTATAGGTGGAAGATTGGTAAGGGTAGGCAATGGGGGTCAAGTGACTTGCCCAGGGTCACATAGCTGGGAAGTGTCTGAGGCCGGATTTGAACCTAGGACCTCCTGTCTCTAGGCCTGGCTCTCAATCCACTGAGCTACCCAGCTGCCCCCCTCTGCGTACTTTCTTGAAAACAATCTAGGGCATCTTTTCACTTATCAAGAGTCTTTATGGAGGTGGTTTCATGAGGGAACAGACCAGTGGTTCCCAAATTTTTTTGGCCTACCGCCCCCTTTCCAGAAAAAATATTACTTAGCCCCCTGGAAATTAATTTTTAAAAAATTTTAATAGCAATCAATAGGAAAGAAATGCATCTGTGGCCATCACCACCTTCATAGATTGCTGCAACACCCACCAGGGGGTGGTGTTGCCTACTTTGGGAATCACTGGAATAGACTATCTACCACTTTAATTTCTTCTCTTATCTTCCTGCTTCCACTTTGATGGCCCTTCTCCCACAATCACTGAAATTCAAAATTGAGTTTAAATTTTATACAACCAGGGACAGCTGACTAGCTCAGTGAATTGAGAGCCTGAGATAGTGATGGGAGGTCCTGGGTTCAAATTTGATCTCAGGCACTTTCTAGCTCTAGGACTCTGGGCAAGTCGCTTAGAGGCAAAGTAGGATCAAAGTGGGTGGAGGGTGAAGTGGTAAGTACTGGGAGTGAGATTTGAACTAATGATAAGAAATATCAAGAACAGTTCCTACCAAATATTTGGTGCTTAATAAATGTTTATTGGTTGATTAAACAGGTGAAGGGGCAGTTGTTACAAGGTGGAACTCAAAAAGTGGCACCTCAGAGCAGGAGGGAACCTCCCCCACAAAAGGCAGGTTGGAGACTGCTCTACTATCTGTTATTCATTATGACTGAGAGTCTAGGCTGGGAATTCCACTAGACTGAGAATATATAGAATGGGTGAGAAACGCTGACCAAAAAAACCCTCAACCCTCAATGGAACTTTAAAAAGAGATTCTGCTAATGCTCAGCTAGTGAATCACTGAATTTTAAGCCAGTAAGACCTGACAGTGAGCCACCTGAGACAAATATCTGCAAGATAAGAGCAGCTCCTCTTCAGAGTAAAGTTTACCTCTGCATATTTTTTGGCTAGCTTTCATCTGTCAAACATATTTATTTGCAAATTTGATATACTGTTGTCATCCCCTATTTCCATTTTCTGTCATCTCTTCTTTAAGATTCTTGTCTCATTTAGCCACGTAGTCAAGCTTTCATCACTTACTCTGTGTGTGGAAAAATTATCATGGGAAATTAGTAGTCCCAGCCACATAAGCTCATAGATTTGTAGTTGGATGACTTTATCTTGAGGCCATCTCATCACTGAATCACAGAATATGAGATTTGGAAAGTACCTCATCAGTTTATCTAGTTTAGCATATACATGAAACAAATCCCCACTCTAATATACTTGATGAGTGGTTAGCCAACCTCTTTTTTCCCAGGCCCCCAGAGAAGAAACAATTACTTTCTAAAGCAGTGGATTCCACTTTCAAGCAGCAATAACGGTTAGGAAGTTGCTCTTGATATCAAGTCTAAATTTCCCTCTTTGTGTCTTCCACTCATGGTTCTACTTTCTGGGACCAAACAGAACAAGTCCTAACCTTCCTCCACAGGATTGCAATTTGAATACTTAAAAGCAGCCATCATGTTATCATGCTGTTTTCCCCCTCCCACCTTGCAACCTTGCCTCCCCAGTCATCTCTTTTCCATGCCCATTTTCTCCCATCCTAACTTCTCAGTAGGAAGAATTGGAAAGTTAAATAACTTGCCCAAGGCCATAAGGTGTTAATGCTCAGAGGTGGGATTTGAACATGATCCCAGGTCCTCTTGCTCCTGTAGTATAATGACTAAGAGCCAGTTTGGGGGAGAACAATGATTCTATTGTAGATATTACATACACCAGGAAAGCAGAGATCATCTCTGTCCAATGAATCACTTCACTTAAGCCAATTAATGTCTGGGTTCACCTTTAAAGTATTTATGACCTAGTTCTGGCTCTGAATGAGGCTATATGGCCTCTGTATGCCTCATTCATGTCTTTTGGTCTTTATCTATTTGGCAGAAGTGTGGTAGTATTTTTCTTAAATACTCAAGTATTCCAGCACTATGACTCCAAGCAAGGTAACTTATAGCAAACGGAAGACACTGGTTTCTTCAGAACAAATCTTGGCTCACATATCCAGGCATGGACTTTTCTTTCCCTCTTTTCTTTTCCCTTTGTCAGTAGCCTAGATCTCAAGTTGATATGTCATATTCCTCTGGACCTTTATTCCTTTCACCTTATAATTCCCCAAAGGAGGGTATAAGCTCCTATTATTTGACACTGATAAACATTCCTGAAGCAGAATGGTTTTCTAGTTCTCTAGCCACAGATCTTTTAAAAAAATCCTTATGTTCTGTCTTAGATTCAATACTACATATTAATTCTAAGGCAGAAAAGTGGTAAGGGCTGGACATTGTGGGTTAAGTGACTTGCCCAGGGTCACACAGCTAGGAAGTGTCTAAGACCAGATTTGAACTCAAGACCTTCTGTCTCTAAGCCTGGCAGCCATGGGTCTTTAAAATATTTTTTATGTAAGAACATTCAGAAATGCCACTTTGGGTCAGGTATTGGCCAACTGTCAAGTCCAATATTCTACTACTCATGGTGGCATCAGTTGGGGAGTGCTCTAGGAAACCATTTGTAGCTGCTTTGCAAGTGCTCCATATCCAAATGTTACACTAGCCTTGACTTCCTTTGTTAGCTTTCAGAAGGCAACAGAATTTTGAACAAATAGGATCACCTGTACCACTCTCTACTCACTCAAATGGTCAGCCAATCTCTGTTTGAAAATCTCTAAGGAAGAAGAATGAACTACTTCCCAAGGAGCTGCTTCCACCTTGAAACAGCAATAATTAAAAATATATTTTTCTAATTACATTTAAATAACAATATTCAACATGTTTTCTGAAATTGTAAGATCCAATTTGTCTTTCTCTTTCCCTTCCCTCCTCACTCCCAAGGATGGTTAATAATTTGATCATACATTTTCAGGCAAAACATTTTCATGCTTGTCATTGTTGTAAGAGAATATTCATATAAAACCCAAACCCTGGAAATGGAAACACATAGATAAAGTGAAAAATAGTATGCTTTGATCTACATTCTGACTCCAACAGTTCTTTCTCTGGAGGTGGAGAGCATATATAAGCCCCTTAGAATTGTGCCAGATCATTGTATTGCTGAGAATAGCTAGGTCTTTCACAGTTGATCATTGTACAATATTGCTGTTGCTGCATACAGTGTTCTCTTGGTTCTGCTTATTTCACTCTGTATTAGTTCATATAGGCCTTTCCGGCTTTTTCTAAAATCATCCTGTTTATCATTTCTTGCATAATAGTATTCCATCACTATCATATACCCAAAAAAGCAATAATTGTTGGGAACTTTTTCTACCCTGTAATTTTAGAGGCTTTCAAGTTTCTGAGAATTATCTGCATGATTCTAAAAAGTTGATTTCATCTTATATTTTATTAATCGAGGAAGACTGGACTTGATGATTTAGGTGGTGGCTTAAGTAAAATCTCTGACACATTCTGCTTATGTGACTCTTGATAAAACACTTAATCTTTCAGTGCTCTGGCTAACTCTAACACAGGGAGGGTGTCAACCTGAATTGTAGGAATTTCCTCACTAGGAAATAGTTTCTATATACTAATGAAATCAAAGGTCCAGTTCCTAACCCTATACCCATTAAAGGTCTAGGTTGTTGTTTAGTTATTTGGTTGTGTCCTGCTCTTTGTGACCCCATTTGGAGTTTTCTAGGCAGAGACACTGGAATGCTTTGCTTCTCTAGCTTATTTTATGGGTGATGAAACTGAGGTCAAGTGACTTGCCCAGCATCACATAGCTAGCAAGTATCTATGGCTGGATTTAAACTCAGGTCTGCCTGACTTCAGACCAAACTCTATGGACTATGGTGCCACCTAGCTGCCCTTGTTCAGGGATACATAACCAGTGGATGTTCAAATATTGCCTCACAATTAATAGCTACTTGTCCTGAATAAGTCATGTAACTGCTTTTGTCCTCAGTTTCCTACTCTGCATTATGAAGGATTGGATTAATCTACCTTTAAGTTTGCTTCCAGTTTTAAATCTATGATCTTATGAATTTCCAGCCACATACATATATGTATAACATGTATATGTATGTATAATATGTAATCATACATGTATGCATGAGAAGTTTAATTGACACTATAGTCATTTGTTAACCCCACAATTTGGAGGGACCTTGTTAATATGGTGGATAGAGTGTTAAATCTGGACTGGGGAAAACCTGAGTTGAAATCCAGCTTATTAGCTATGTGACCCTGGGAAAGTTGTTTCATCATCTGTAACATGGGGACAATGATAGCATCTTTCTTGTGGGATTTGTGTGGATCGAATGATATAATATCTTTTAAAATGCCTGTCATTTTTATGTCACCATGCCTGACATAATAGATGCCATATAATATTTATTTATTCATTCATCCATTTATTTATTTGTTTGTCCATTTGTCTGTTTGTTTATTCCCTTCTGTCTATTTGCATTGGCTTTTACTGCTACCTTCATTCTATTGCCCAGTGAGAATAGGTATAGCTTTTAAAACAAAATACTTAATAAGAGTTAGTGTAGACTGGTAGAAAGAACACTGGATTTGCATTCAGGGGCTTTGGGTTGAAATCCTGATCCTCTTATTACTTGTCCTTTCTTGAGCAAGTCTCTTAATTTGTCCAAGGCGGGACCTCAGTTTCTGTATCTATAAAATGAGTCTTCAAGAACCTTTTTTAGCTCTAACTCCTGTGATCTGATCACTACTCATATGTCAGAAAGGTATGTCTATAAAAGCCTACTAGCTCAGAAAGAGGGAACCAGTTTTGCTCAGTTTGGCATTTTATGAGTCTGAAAGGCAGTATTCACTTACTGTAACACAGAATAGAAAGCAGAAAATCCCAGAACTTAAGAGATTCAACGAACCTTAGAGATTATCTCATTCAAATGTCTCATTTTATAGATGGGAAAATCAAGGACCAGAGAGGAGAAGTGATTTTTCTCCAAGGCATAGCTACATTTAGGCAAGTAAAGGGCCAAGCTCAGCTCTCTCTCAGTCCTTTTTCCTCCTAGGTCATTGTTCTCTCTAGTATAGTTTCTTTCTGTGTCTTGGGCTGGGAGCAGGAGTCCTTGATAAGGAAATCTGTCCCTTTCTCAGAGGGCATTTTCCTGATTTTGTAAATATATCATGAATTCCCAGGACCCTAGAAAAGCTCATAATCAAATGCATAAAAAAACCCCACAGGGAGTTAGAAATAATTTTTAGATAAACTGCCAACCACTCGAATTATCTGCCAATGTGAATAATTGAGAATTTGCTTTTTTAAACAGGAGCTTCTGATTTTTGCCTCATTACTCTCTAGTTCTCTTTTTCTTCCTCTTTTTACTTGTCACTTTTTTTTCTGTTCTCTTTCACACATTTCCTACCCCACCCCTTGTTAAGCGTTTTTTTTTTTTTTTGGTGGGGGGAGGGTTAAAAGCAGGAAACCTTTGTCCTTTGAACATTTATTCAGGAAAAGCAAGATTTGCCTTTGTCTTTTAGTGCTGACATCAACCTTCCTGGATCATTGGGGTATGATGCTCTATACTCAGAGATACTGCCAACTGAAGAATTCTCTTGTAATATACATTTGTAACTTCTAATGTTTTGGTTGTTCAGTCATGAGTGACTCTTCTTGGGGTTTTCTTGGCAAAGAACTAGAGGGGTTTGCCATTTCCTTCTCCTGCTCATTTTACAGATGAGGAAACTGAGGCAAATAGGAAATAAGTGATTTGCCCAGGTTCACACAGCTAGGAAGTAGCTGAGGCTAGTTTTGAACTCAAGTCTTCCTGACTCCAGCTCTGGCACTTTATCTACTGTCCTATCTATGTATATATAACATATGGCACACACATATACACATATATACTTATACATATGTACATGTATATCAATATCTATCTATCTATCTATCTATCTATCTATCTATCTATCTATCTATCTATATAGATTTTAGTTTGCAGAGCAGTGACCAATTTGCTTTGGTAGATGGATTTCCCATGGTGGAAACTCTTTCCACAAATGAAACTGTAAGTGCACCCCAAAAGTTAAAACTAATGTCAGTTACTAGTCTAACCTACTAATAGCACTTTTGGAAAAGAAGAGGCAGAACAGTCTTCTTTCTACTACAGAGGATAATTTGGGAAGCCTACCATAGCAATTATCTATGTCAGGGTTTCTTAACTTAAACCTGTGAATAAATTTTAGGCAGTCCCTGCATTTAGTTGGGAAATATGAGGGTGAAGGGAGGAAAGTAAGAGGAAGGATGGATAGGAGAAAGGAGAGAGGAAGGTAGAGGAAGGGAAAGGGAGGTAGTGTCCCCAGGGGAAATTGACCAGAGCCCTTTGGGGCTCAAATAAAAGATCAGAAAACAATTTAGGCTTATAGAATAGTTAGGTTTTATTTAGATTAGGAAAGGTTAGGTAGGGAAAGAAGTTCTCCTCTGCCTCTAGGTTGAGAGAGTCCAGGATCCCAGAGAGCCTCTGGGCTGGAGAGAGTGAAAAGGTGCCAAAACTCTCTCTTTTATACTTTTTCCAACACCTCCCACTTCCTTTGTGGGAAGTTGTAGCAGGGAGCCCTGGGAGATGTAGTCTCCCAGGGCTTAGAATAATTATAAACTGTACAGAAAATATATCTTTATTTTTACTAATATCTATTTGAATTTAACATATCCTTCAACTTATTTAAAAACATTGCTCTGAGAAGGAATCTATCTATAGGTCTTACCAGACTGCCAAAGGGGTCCATGGCCCAGAAACAGTTTATGAATCTTTTATCAATATTATTCCCCTTTTGTTCCTTTATTAATATAACTGTTGAAATATAAACTGTTAATAAAGTACTTGAAGAATTAAACAAAAATTATTCATTGTTATCTATGTAATTAACTGTCAGCTAATTAGCACAATGTAATCAAGCCAATTAGCACATCTACATTAAAACTAAATACCTCATTTTGAGTGGTTAGAAAGCTGTCAATTATTTCCAAGTCAGGGAATATAGATATAGAGCTGGAAGGGACTTTAGGTGCATTCTAGTTCAATCCCTTTATTTTCCAGAGAAAGAATGTGGGCCCACAGAAGTTAAGGACCTTGATTAGGAATACATAGGTGACACATAGGTGATCCAGGCTTTGAGCCAAGTTTCCTCTGGCTCAGAATCCAGGGCTCCTTCCACCATATCTCAAGTTCATTTTTCATATTTAAGAAGACTCTCCAAAAATCAATGATATTTTATACAATTGTTATAGTAATAGTTGAGTGCCATAGTGCATAGAGTATTGGAGCAGGTGTAAAGAAGACTCATCTTCCTGAGTTCAAATCTAGCCTCAAATTTTACGAGGTATGTGACTCTCAGAAAGTCACTTAACCCTGTTTACCTCAGTTTCTTCATCTTTAAAATGAGCTGGAGAAGGAATGACAAACTACCCCAGTATCTCTGCCAAGAAAATCCCAAATTGGGTCATGAAGACACTACTGAAACAACAAAAATCATTTCTATCTTTTAAAATTTGGAATATTCTTGATCCCTTAAATGATACTTAGAAAGAAACATGGAAATGTTGATAAACATTAACAAAATCCTTTTGGAGTTATTAAAGAGCATTAGCTGTTGAATCAGAAGCCCTTGGCTAGAATCTCAGAAGAACTATTATGCCGGGCGAGTCACATGGTATCTTTGGGACTTATTAGGAGGGTTGGACTAGATTGGCTGTAAGGTTTCTTTGAGCTGTGAGGAAATTGTGAGAGAATGGAGGGGATTAGGACAACAAGTGGTTAATTGTGGGAAGTAAGTGAACTCACTAACTCTGTTTTATGACTCAATCCTGGAGCTAGCTAGTTCTCTTTCCAATTATGTGCACCTAATTCAAATTCTGTCTTGTGAGAAAAGTTTACTTAGTTGTTGGAATTCGGAGAAAATCTTATTGTATGGTTTGAATCCATCCTTGCATGGCTGGGAAACTGAATAGCCTATGCCTTCTGATTAGAAACCCTTAACCAAGGACCTAGGTTATATTGCTCAGAAATGCAGTCAGATCCTAAGACTGATGCAAAGAATTTGCTCATATTTGTATATCTCAAGCAACTCATATGTCTCATCTGAAAATTGGCCCCATATTGACTAATCAGTTATTATTTCCATCTTCCTTTGATTGTTTAAAGATACTTGGGGAGGAGTGGGACAGCTCTTTTCTTGAATTTGGGGAATTATACTTCTTCATTTTCCCCCTTCTAACTTGGAAAGTCTTTAATCTTTAATCCAATTAAAAAGCAGATTCCCCAATGTGGTATGGTTTCCTTTTAATTAATTGGTCTTGTTTGATTATTTTTAATGTATAAAATTCTGACTTCCTCTATATTCCGGGTCTAGCTCCAAGCTGATAAAGAGACCTGGTTCTGATTTGTTAAACAATTGCCAAGCATTGCTTAATAAATCGATATCCTTAGAAGATCCAATCTTTGTTTCTTCAGTTATTTTATCTTTTACTTGTTATGTAATTCAGAATCCTAGAATCTTTGTGTTGTCATATTAATAAGACTTGGATTTGGAGTCAAGAAGACATCTGTTACAATCCTGGTCCTGCTATTTGCAACCTTTGAGACCTTGGGCAGGCCTATTAACCTCTTTTGGCCTCAGTTGCCTCATCTGTAAAAAGAGAGAGTTGGACTAAAAGGCCTCTGAGATCTTTTTCTAGCTCCAAATCTCTGATTCTGATTCCAAAAAGCAGTTTTCAAAATCAAAAAATGGTCTGGTCTGTGATGTGTTCAACTGGCCACTAGATGGCAATTATGTTCTATTTGGTTTAGCATCACCATTGCTTTAGAGACTACTGGAAAAACCATACCAAATCCAATTCTTTTCAGGGTTTTCTTTCAGGTGACTGCCTGGTCACATTGGTGTTGCTGGCTCTTCCTTCCATATCGTTCCAGCCTCAGCTAACACAGGCAGATAAAGTTCAGGGTACCCTCTCAGTGCTGACTTCTCTGCACCATGAACACAGTCTCCCTCTTTCCCTAAAGGTGGGAGGGGGCAGGGGGAAGGTTATAGTGGCTCTTTCCCTAAATCCTCCTGCCATTTTCTCACCTTCATCATTTACAGATCTTATGTCCTAGTTGTTCAGGGACTTCTTTAAGATAAATGATCATGTTGTTTATGAATCAGAGAAATTCTGATTCCAATTCACTGATATATATACATATATATATATATATATATATATATATATATATATATATATAAATTACTGACAATTAAGAAGGTCAC